>NW_006912097.1:0-152073 GCF_000523435.1 Bipolaris zeicola 26-R-13
TTGAGACATGACGCGTTATAGTGTTGAAGTTATCGCGCTGGTGGGGCGCGAGCGATTCGCTTGGGTGAGCGATTCGCTTGTGAACCACGTTATATCCCTTTGTTCTCAAAATCCTCCCACCCACTTTGTAGTTTTTTTTTTAGATGTGTGTATATGTTCATTTAATTTGACGTCTATTGATGCGTTGAAATCGACTAATGTTGGGCAATCTTCGTTACTTTCTAGACTCAAGTCCATTGCTTTCTAATACGAATACAACACAAGGTTATGAAACTATGCGTCGCCTAATAACCAAATCATGCTTGTTCAGAGACTTGTGTACCGTGTTATCTTCCTAACCTGGTATCTGAATTTATCAATGATGTTGGTGATCAAGATACTTATCGAATTTGTGCGTGCATCCCGCCACTTGTCGTCGTCCATCTCGTGCCATGTCTTGAGTTTGTGCTCTGGCACGAAATCTTCGAAGCGTATGGTTCGGTGGGGTATGTCGGGGCTACGATGTATAGGTAGGGGCGGGAGTAAGACGCCGTTGTCGTGATGCGAAGCTCTTTTGTTTACTGTTCGTGCTAGATCCTGTGCTGCATGGGGAAGTGACTTTCGTTTGGTACAGTGTGAGGCTGCACCTGCGTTTGGGTTGAGGTAGAGCTGTTTGGGTACGATGGGTGTAAACTTATGGAGTTCACGGTTGTTGGTAGACTCCGGCACGGTAAGGTTTTGTTCCATGAAGCGTACTGTACTGGTGCCATCCATGAAGCGGGTTGGTCTGGGGCTAGCCAGATGAGTATGCTTTGGGAAGAACATAGACTCTCTATTCGGCATCGCTGACGAGAAAGTGTTGATGTCTGAGCAAGGAACCAGGTGGGCGGAGCGTTTGACGTGATTATAAAGGCAGGCGACTCTCTGAACCCAGGATATCCTTATTATTTTGAGGATACCCGACACTTACAGGAGTGGCTTTCTTGGGAAGGGCACGGGATATGATAGTTTACTCTTCTCTGTCCGATAAACATCTCCCATGCGAGGTAAGAGCGCCTTTTTAGAATAATGACAATTACTCCTTTTAGATGTCGTCTTTACGCCTATAAGACATATCTTTGGAAGCAAACTTAAGGTGCTATGGAAAGAAGAAAGACACTGATTCAGAGGCGAGTCTCTAAATTGCTACTTGCACACTTTCTGGCACATTGTGAGTGTCTCAACACCTTTAGATGTTTGCCTTAGTACAACGAAACATCCATTACCTCTCAAGGTTCGTTGGTAATGCTGTGAGACTGTTGTCTCCTGCTATTTGTGGACAATGAAGCAGTAAACAATAGCCACTCGAACGCTCAGAAATCTGCAGTCGCTTTCGGTATTCTGAAGCTAACCAACTCTTGGGCATATATTCTTGTCCTGATGTTCGAGTCGCAGTTCTCGTAGTACCAGATTCAGCATTTTGTTTCCCAATATGTTCACCGTCAGGATACGCAGTTATCTTGGCCGAGTTTGGGATTAATATACTGAATTAAATGGAAAATAGATTACAAGATAGGATGGGAGAAATAGCCCGTGAGTCAATTTAATAAAACACTAATTTGATGTGGGTTGGCATAACCATCGTTGAAGTGAGCACTAGGATTAGGTCTAAAAAAGTACAGTACAGATTCATCCATACTATGACAGTAACAGTATTAGTTGGTTAGAAGTTGACTCGAGGGCTCACTGATAATCTTGTCCGGATGGTTGAGTTGAGGTTGGTTGCATTTGTAACTAGACTGGGTACGATAGTACCGGATATAAGTTTGTAGACATGCTACAATTGTCCGAACATGTTTCTATAGCTGGTACATATTGGAGTATGTGCTATACATTGGCTCATGGATCTTCTCAGCCGGCATGTAACGCGCCAGAAACCCCATTAGCCACGCTTATGGCCCATGAAGGGGTAGGAAAACCTGAGCGACAGGTTATTGGCGGCAGATCATTCACATACGTCGCTATCCATATCCGATTCCCATTGGCATACGCTGAATTGCTCAACAGCTGGGAATCCCCGCTCTTCGGATAGCCACGCTCCTTTTGATTTTCTCATTCATCTGGTAGGAGCTCGCTTGATTCGACAAGTCAAGGGCACAACGTATACCGTCTCGACGATTCCGTAGCTGAGGTTGATGCTCATCCTTCAACACCAGTTTTCTTATCTTTTTTCCCGAAAAGCTCGTCGACCAACTCCACAAATTGTGCCATGGCCTCTTTCTCCTCTTGATTGTCCTCCCCGTCCCGAATCGACTTCAACACCGCCATGGCATCTTTATCCCCCTTCTTAGGTGTCCACCTCTCTTCTCTCTCCTCCCAATGCCTGCCACCCCTTCCCCTGCCTCTTCCTCTGCCTCTTGAACCTCGTCCTCGAGACATGTTCCTTTCGAGCATGCGCCGCCGTCTTTCGTCTTCCGGGTCTGGTTGTATGGTCTTGGCGTAGACGCGTTGGAGGGTGGAGAGCAATATAGGGTTTGCTTTTAGAAGGTCTTGATATTTGGGGCTGGTGGCTAGAGTGGAGAAGTCGGTGCGGCTTTTGAGGTAGCGCGGTATGGGAGCGGGTGGTGGTGGTTGTGGGATGGTTGGCTCAGCGGGTTTTGATGTTGACGAAACGGCATCTTCTGGGTGTGTGACTTTGTGTGTTTTGAAACATGCTAATGAGCAGCTGTCTATGTTAGTTTCTTTATCCTAAGGAGAAGCTGAGTATGCCGTACTATGGAAGCGCGCAAGTCGGACATTTGTACTTCTTTGGCTCTGTCTCGCAGACGCCGCAGAGAACCGTCGTCATGGTGCCCAGGCTGTTGAGCTTTAGTGAGAAAAAAAAGATTAGGGTATATATGCGCAAAGAGTAAAATGAGTGGTGGCTTGTAGATAGGCCGTGCTGGAGTGTTAAAGACGACGCGCGCAACCAGCCCAGAACTTTTGCCCTTGTAGACATTCCTAAAGCGGTTAAATCCCGCGGCGAAGTTCCACCAGTCCACCGAGGGTTCGACAACCAATTCACTGCATCTCCGCTCACACAACAATGTCCTTCACGTCAACACTACGACAGCTGCCCTCGCGGCAAATAGGCCTATGGACATGTTCAACATGCTCCCGTTCGCTCGCCAGGATACCACGTGCCCGCAATCCCGCCTTCGCCGTGCAAAAATGCTTAAACACCACTAGAGCTGCGCAACATGGTACCGTACCGCGAATGGATCAAATGCACGCGCAATACAAGATGAAGAACCGAACCGTCATGTGAGCATGAAGCGGACTCAATCCGGTGGAACAATCACTCAATGTGAACAGGAACTATGTATTTAGTGTAATAGTCGGATTCGTAGCTATAACATACGGCTCAGTACCCATGTACAAAATGGTATATACTCCCCACACCACCTCCCCATCTTGCCAATTCCCCTCCCACTAACTTCAATCCTAAAGATCTGCCAACAAACCGGCTGGGGCGGCCAACCCATCAAGTCCGCCGCGCACGGCGGCGATTCCAGCGTCGACCCCGCCGAGCGCCTCAAACCAGTAACCAACCACCCCCGCATCCGCATAACCTTCAACGGCTCCGTCTCCGATGTGCTCCCTTGGAAATTCGTGCCCCAGCAACGCGAAGTCCGCGTTCTCCCCGGCGAAACGGCACTAGCGTTTTACACAGCTACCAACAAATCGCCCGAGGACATCATCGGCGTGGCGACGTACTCTGTTACGCCCGGCCAGGTGGCTCCGTATTTTAGCAAGATCCAATGTTTTTGCTTTGAAGAGCAGCGATTGAACGCGGGGGAGACGGTAGATATGCCTGTTTTCTTTTACATCGACCCGGAGTTTGTCACCGATCCGAACATGAAGGGGATTGAGACTGTGACACTGAGTTATACGTTTTTCAAGGCAAAGTATGACAAGGATGGGCATTTGAGACCTGTGCCTATGGCTTGAAGGAATGATTTTATTCTATATTTTTCTATATTTTGTGCTTTTTCTGAAAGGAAATAATTATGTATGATATGTAGTTGTACAGTATCTTGCTTCTCTGCTATAAGAGTGGTGTACTAGTCATGGTTTCTCTACTATCAAAGTAGTGTGCGAGTCATGATTTCTCTGCTGTCAGAGTGGTGCTCAAGTCACTTGGTTGTCGAACTCTCTGCTGCTTTCAGAGTAGCCTACAAGTCACTGGATATCAGACCGAAGTGATCATAGTACTCTTTCTTTCCCTGATCGCACAAGATCTCCTTTGCCTGGTTGATCTCGGCCATTTTCTTCGTGGCCTTTGCGCGATCCTCGCTCGCGCAGCGATCAGGATGCCACTTTAGGCTCAGAGCGCGATATGCCTTCTTGATATCGTCGGTCGTAGCGCTACGGGAGATCTTGAGTACAGCGTACAGATCTTTGCGAGGCTGAATGCCCTCAGGTACAGGAGGAGACTCACGATACGAGGAGTAGGATTCCGACGGCGGTGAGCGAGGATACTGGTGAGAACTAGAACTTTTACGCTGTCGTCGGGGCTTGGGGGAAACGCTACGTGGACGACGTTCTTCAGTTGTGTAATGTGCTTTCCGCGATCTGCCGCTTGAAGTGTATGTTCCTGTGCGCGGTGAATGAGGTGGTGTAGGTGGATCAGCAGGGTACCCGTAGGAATACTGATACGATGTCCCCCATGGCATCTGTATGAACTCCACAGACTCGTACTCATACTCATACTCGCACTTGTACTTGGGACTTGGTACTCTGTCCTCTGCCTGGTATGTTCGATGTGTTCTTGTACGAGGCTGCTTGAGGTAGTACTCGGGACTACAGGGCGACGAAGTCGAGGAACGTGACTCTGCAGTGGATGGACGGCGGTTTTCCTTGTCTTGCGCAAAACCATAAAGACTAAAGGGAGAAGACGGGACACGCTCTTCTGTATTGTATGGATGACGGTCTCCTTTTGTGTGTGTGAAACCATGACGACTGAAAGGAGAAGACGGAACACGTGTTTCTGTATTGTATGGCCGGCGATTTCCTTTTTCTTGAGCATAAGTGTAATTGGTATAAGCAGGAGACAGGCTTCGGCTTCGGAATGGAATCCTAGGTTCTGGCATCCACTGTCGCTCGGATCGGCGGCGCATATCCTCTGCGTAGACGGAGCCACAACTGAAGAGTGAGGGGTTCCTAAGAAAGCTTGTCATTTCTGCGTAGGTTGTACTTTTTGGTTTGGTTGTTGATGTTGATTGTATTTGGATAGTAATCCTAGAATGTTATCCGCTTTTTTTATACGCCGAATAGTCGACATTGTGAACTGTAGCATTGGGTATGAACAGCGCGATGCGTGGGTTGGGTGATATTGTGTAAGTTCAGTGTAGATGTAGACGGAGAAGCTCTAAAATATCCAAGTCATCGTCAAGCAGACCGCCAACCAGCTAATTGTAGTCTCTATTCCATATAGACAGAAACGTCACTTCTCCAAAGTATGGTGTATCAGGACAACGCATTGATCTCGATTTATGAGGCCTTTTCACCCCCGACATAATATCCCACATGCCTTTGATGGTTTTTAATACCGCTTTCTCTGCTTCTGAGTTCTTAGTGAATGTTTGCTGTGATTATTTCCGACCAGCCATTGCGACACAGTGCCTAATGAAAGATTATTCGTAAGTTGACAACTTGACTACTTGTAACCCTACATGCCTAGAGGAACATTGACCAGCTTATTCGGCTGCATTAGTCCGGTCGGTATTTACTCCTATGGCTTCTTGTCGACGCGCGGAACCCAACACCTCGGTTGAGAACGTATCGTGGGTTTCCCTGGTTGTCCTGGTTTCAGTTCCGCACAATTTGTTAAGCAGGCCCCACCATCAGCTAAGCCATCATTTCTAAACCATCTCACCCATCGGGCGGTAGTTCCAAAGTATCGGTTAGCAGACGGCGAGACTCTCGGCCACTATCACCTGAGAGGCTGGGTACACACTCCTCATCAGAGGCTTGGGACAAAGCGGCTGGGGTGTACACTTGGATACTTTCATTAAGGTGGCGCACCATTGGTTACTTTTTTCGGAGCGCTACAGGACTAGGAATGCTCGTAGTGGGACCTTGCTGTACTGCCAGAGGCAAGTTGGATTATTAATGCGTGCGGGAAGAAGCGCGATCCCGAGACACCGTGGGTTTAGTGCATGTGGGGCACTTTACATGCACCATAGCGATGCTTGATCACGTCTTCCTTGAGGCGTACCCAGACATAAGATAAGAAGACCTGAGAGTACGTATCGTACAACTAACCTCACCCTCATCCAACACAAAAATTGCACACACATTTCTAAAGCTCCCCCACACCTGCATCTTTCTTCTATTTCTTGTCCCTTAACCATGTCGATCAAAAACGTCATCATCATCGGGGCAGGTATCTCGTATACACCTGGTTAGTGGATACTAACAGTACCAGGCGGGCGGAAACCTAGGACCCTCAATTCTGAATGCCTTTTTGAAAGAATCTTCTTTCAACACAACTGTGCTCTCACGTCAAAACTCGAATTCCAAATTCCCTCCCGATGTCAAAGTGATCCACGCAGACTACAGTTCGCAGGACAGTCTCAAGGCAGCTTTCCAAGGACAGGATGCTGTGATATCTCTTGTCGGTGGCCTGGCACTTGGTGATCAGCACAAGCTGATTGACGCTGCCATTGCGGCAGGTGTGAAACGTTTCATCCCCTCAGAGTACGGAAGCAATACGCCTGACAAGCGAGCTCGTGAGATTGTACCCGTGTTTGAGGCCAAGTTTGCCGTTGTCAACTATCTTAAGAGCAAGGAGGCGGAAATCAGCTGGACGAGTATAGCTACTGGTCCATTCTTTGACTGGGGGCTGAAGGTTGGGTTCTTGGGCTTCCAAAGCCATTCCAAGACTGTCACCTTGTTCGATGACGGCGAGGCTACATTCTCCGCAACGAATCTTCACCAGATTGGTGTTGCAACAGTCAAGGTTCTCGAGCATGCGGATCAGACAAAGAACCAGTACGTGTACATCAGCGGCTTCCAGACGACACAAAAGGAAATCCTGGCAGCGGCGGAGAAGGTGACGGGTGCAAAGTGGACAGTTGAGAAAGTTAATGTCCAAGACCACATTGCACAAGCGCGCGAAAAGCTCCAGAAGGGAGATTTCTCGGCCATTCCAGACCTGCTACAGAGCGTGACATTTTCAAAGGAGGAGCTGGGCAACTTCGCGCCCTTGGGTCTTTGGAATGACAAGCTTGGAATACCAAAGGAGAGCTTTGAGGAGAGTGTGAAGGGAGCGCTTGCTTAGGGATGCTGATAGACGAGTAACGAATGCAAGAGTCATGTTCATTGTCTGCAAGGGAAGTGATGCAAGTGATGCAAGTGATGCGGCGTGCGTTGGTGACCGTGGGCGAGACCAGTATCTAGCCCGATGAGGCTAGCGGGAATAGGACTTGGGGAAGATCCCGGCGCTTCTCCATCTGAAGGTTGAGCCAGCGCAGAGTAACTTCACGCGTTAAGTGGTCGCAACGGCCAATTGGAACACTCGCGAGACATAATACCACCGCCTGTTTGATCGCAGCAATGGCTGAGCGTGCGGCTAAGCGGATGCGACGCATAAGCACCGAGTATGATGAGTCCGAGGGAGATGGATGGGACGGTCGAGGAAACAGCAGGTATGTGGCTGACTGCGCGCGCGACGCATAGCTGGCTGGCACCCATCGCCAAGGGCAGCGCGGGGACGACAACCGCCGTAGAGAGCTGTCAGGGCCACACAGGGCCCTCTTTTTGTCCTTCACCTCCATCTTTGTGCCACCCGCCTACACACATACGCGAACACCCCTGCCTTGAGCCACGGGGGCACACGGAGGTCATCTTACGCCATCACCATCCCTCTCATTAACCTGCTCTCCTCTTCTCCTTCTCTTGACGGCCTTGCTCGCACATATTGCCATACCCATGCCTCGCCTACGGTCACGCGCAGCTCCGGCTCCTCTAACATCGTACAGTGCCACTCCTACAGCTTCCTCGACCCGTCCGCGACGCGGCACGGCAAATCAGTCACTTGCGGCTGCTACCATACAGCGCTCCTCGCCCGAGGAGACGCGCCAGTCAATACACCTCACAGTAAAGTCATCGCCCAACAAGCTCAGGCAAGCCACTGGCGGTGCCGCACCCAAAGCGGGTGTCAGCCGTGAGAACATAGTCGTGGGCAAGCGCGCGTCACGGAACAGTCGCGTGGTCCAGGAGGTCGATAGCGAAGATGAAGAGGATGAAGAAGAGGACGAAGAGGTAGACGAGGCCGATGCCATGGATGTGGATGAGGATTCGGAGGACAACGAAGATGCCCAAGGCGACGACGACGATGAAGATATGGACGCAGAGGGAGACGAGGACGATGATATGGAGGATACGCCAGCACCACGCATCGTTGTGAACACCAATCGAAGCATCCCCGTCAAGTCATCCGCCGGAACAACCACCAAGGCCCAAGACAAGGTCGAGGCCAAAGAAATGGCAATGGACGATGACGATGACGAGGAGCTGAGCGACCCTGATTCGGATCTCGACGACGAAGATGCGGAGGGCGAAGACGAAGACGCTGAAGGCGAGGACGATGACGACATGGGCGTAACGCCTGGTGCAGACATGGACGAAGAAATGGACAGCGATGAGGAACTCAGCCGTGACCAAACGCCCGATGTAACCAAGATGACCAAACGACAACGCGCGCTAGTCAACGACGACACTGACGGAGGTCTCCTGGCTCTCTCCAACGAAGCACAGAAGAAGAAACATCTCACGGCAGAAGAGCACGCTATGCGCAGGGCGGAAATGGCAAGACGAAGAAAGAATCTCAGCGAGAAGAGGAACGAGGAAGAAAAGGTACGTCTCCCTTTCCATTAATCCGCACATCCCATTTGAATATCCACTAATCCACTCCTCCAGCTCGATACCATCAACCGCCTCCTCAAAAAACAACCCCCAAAACGCGGCCGCAAAGCCGCCCAAGACGCCCCGGAAGACGGCCCCGAAGAACCAGAACCCGAGCGCGCAAATCCCCTCTTCGTCCGCTACATCCAAAATGCAAAGGGCACACAGCTCGGCGTCCCGGAGGAGTGGCTACAAGCGTCTGTTGGCAGCATGTTTGCCGGTGATGTGGCGAAAGCGGCGCAGCAAAAGCCATTTAGTGGGAAGATGGTGGAAGAGGTTGCTTAAGTCTAAGAGGGGGAGGAGTAGGAAAGCAAAGCGTGTACATTAGTGGGCTGCATGTTTTTGGAGTTTTATCTTGAATACCAATTAGAATTACCTTTTTTCTTGAACTTCTTTCCATCTCATTGTTCGCTATCACTTTTGTTTACGGGATAGTATTGGCATCAAATCTATACTGGCTAGATTCGCGTTTGCGACGAAAGCTGTATGTACTTAGTCCCAGTGACACAACAGAGCATAGTAGCAAACATGACGTCATGGTAAGAATATATCAGTATATATTTTTGTAATAGAAGCACTGACAGCCTGCGGGTATATAATAGTGTCTGTCTGTTGCAGTTTTCTAAGCCCTCTTACCAAAGACCTTGTCAAAGCCCGTCAGCGTTATCCTGTACCTAACATTGTCGTTCTTGTAGACGCGCTCAACGGCCTCCTTGCAGCCCTCCTCGCTGATCTGGATTTCCTGCACCCAGCTCTTGATGTTTTGCTTGGAAGCGAGCTCGAACATCTCCTCCATCTCGGGTCGGTTGCCAATGTGCGAGGCGCCCATGTAGCAGCCGTTGGGGGCAAAGATCTGGGCGGGAATGGGGGGAAGCGGGTTGTCGGGGAAGCCGACCATGTGGAAGGTGCCGTTGACCTTGAGGATGGAGAAGTATTCTGCGAGGTCGAACTTGTCGGTGGCATCGGCGGTGTTGATGACGAAGTCGAAGTGGAACTTCCATGGCTCGGACCAGCCCTTTTCCTTGGTGACGATGAAGTCCTTGGCTCCCATCTTCAGAGCGTCGTCCTTCTTGTTGGGGGTGTGTGAGATGACGTAGGTGTCAGCGCCCATGGCGACGGACCAGAGGACACCAAAGTGACCGAGACCTCCGCTTTAATGGTGTTAGTGGCTGATACTGCAATATCCTTGGTGTTGAGAAACTTACAGTCCAATGATACCGACCTTCTTTCCAGGACCGGCTCCTAGCCTCTTCAATGGCGAATATGTGGTGAGACCAGCACACAGCATAGGCGCCGCCAGGGAAGTCTCGATGTTGTCTGGGATCTTGAAGACAAAGTACTCATGACCTCTGATGTGGCTGGCGTAGCCACCCTGTGCAACAGTGCCATCGGTGTGCTTAGCACCGTATGTGTCGACAGAGTTGGGGCAGTAGTTCTCTTGGTCGTTCTTGCATTGATCGCAGGTCAAGTCGGCGCCAATCTGAGCGCCAATACCGGCACGGTCGCCAACCTTGACCTTGGTGACCTTTGATCCAACCTTGATGACCTTGCCGATGACCTCGTGTCCTACGCAGAGAGGAAGAGGAATTGACTCGCCCCATCCACCGCTAATGGTGTGAACATCTGAAGCACATACACCACAGGCATCAATAGCGATGTCGACGTCGTGCTCCTCGAATTTCTTGAGGGGCAGCTACCAGAAGGTCAGTAAGACGATTGGATTGGTGGGAAATTCGGGCCGGAAACTGACCTCCTTGCGGGTAAAGTTGCTCCAGTTCTTGATGTCAGTGACGGCAAAAGCGTCGGTGGTCTCTGGGTAAGGCATCTTGAAGTTGGATACACCGTGTGTGTGTGAGGAGGGAAAGGGCGAAGGGAAATGTGTAATGGAGGGGCAGGTGTCGAGGGGTAATGGGAGGTATTTGAAGCCCCGGGGTTGAAGCACCGGGAAATCTACGGCCAGCTGTCGACAAGACCCATCGTCACTGGCCAGTGATATCATAACAGTGGATGGAGTTCTAGAATGCCCCCGCCATGGAGACCTGTGGGGCCGTGTGATTGGACCGTCGTGCAGACATGGGAGGGTTATCTAGTGTGTTGTGCATTGTACCTTTTCTTGACCGTCACCCACGCGTCAATGATCGCGCTTTTTACCGTTGCATCGTGTTTTCGCACACGCCGTTGACGACTAGATGCCAAAGCTTGCTACATCCCGCGTCTAAGTAGCCCGCGCTACGTATTGCCTCGTTTCGGCTATGCCGAAGTGTGGCAGAGCTTGTCGTGCCGCCATTCAAGCTTCGAACGCGACTTAATTGTCTAGACTAGCGCTGTCAGAAGGCCGTATGAAGCTTGTAGAGCGAACAGTTAACAGAGAAAAAATGTTTCCGACGTCGTTCCGATCGGTCCAGCGGCCGACCAGCACTCATTCCGATCGCCGACAGTTGCCGACGTCATCATCTTCTCCTCGCAACCACCATCATCACTTCACCCATGATTGCCTTTCGCTCCGTCGCTCAGATCATCTCCTTAGATGTGACCAAATTCTCCTTGATTGTCTCTTGCGATTCCATCCTGGGCATTGCTATCGATTCTGTATTGGATGTGAATAGAGGAGCTTATCCCTCTCAAGCAATTGACCGTTATCAACGACCAAATTCTCTTTCTACCCTGGACCCAGTCCCCCAAGAGCTTCCATGACCAGAAGTGGTATCCCAATTCTCCAGCTCCGGTTAGTCCCGGGAAAATAATTCAATCCTCAAACCTGCTCCAACTTCGTCGATGTTTGATACCCCGCACTCAGGGTGCGGGGTGATGGACACTGGGCTTGCCGAATGTGGTATGCCGTGATGGAGATGGGCACAGCAATCCGCCGTTCCAGTATTCCAACAGCACGGATAGCCAGAAATGCCGAGAATTGAGCAATCAGGCGCGAGACTTGAAGCATGGCGTGGCTAGCTCTCAGTCTCGAGGGCCACGTTGTGCTGGCATCGCCATATATCTTTCACTCCAACTCTTCTCTTTAATCATCTCATCTAGATTTCGAATCACGAAGTCGCATAATATCTGTAATAGCACCTGGAAACATGTCAGCTTCAAATCCGGCTCAGTCCGTACCTTCGAGCAATGGTACCATGAACGCGCTGCGGTTCCACGGTCAAAAGGACCTGAGATTTGAGAAGATTCCAATCCCAGAAGTCAAGCCAGGCCAAGTCAAGATAAAACCAGCGTGGGTCGGAATCTGTGGCAGTGGTATGTATGCATAATCGAATTCCAGAGCAAAGAGACTGACGCGCCTTTATATCTCCACGAGTATTTGGGTAAGTTGGCAGAGTGACGAAAATGTGGTCCCAAGCTGAGTACCTAGGTGGTCCAAACCTCTGTCCTACCACACCTCATCCAATCACCGGCGAAACAGTCCCACTTACCTTTGGCCACGAGTTTAGCGGAACAATAGAAGAGGTTGGTGAGGGTGTCACAGACTATAAGGTTGGCGACAGGGTTGTTATCCAGCCCATCATCTACGATGACACCTGTGTCGCGTGTGAAGAGGGATTGCATAACTGCTGTTGGTCCAATGGCTTCATCGGCCTATCTGGATGGGGTGGTGGGTTGGCAGATCACATTGTCGTCCCAACATCGACCCTATACCACCTTCCTGACAACGTCCCGCTCGAGATTGGCGCCCTGGTCGAGCCTCTAGCTGTTGGCTGGCACGCCGTCAAAGTCAGTCCTTACAAGAAAGGTGATAGCGTGCTCGTTTTGGGAGGTGGCCCTATTGGAATCTCAACTATTCTCGCTCTCAAGGCAAACGGCTGCGACAAGATCATTGTTTCAGAAATCAGTAAAAAGAGACAAGAGTTTGCAAGAAACTTTGGCGCACACTACATCATCAACCCTGTGAACGAAGACCTCGCGACCCGCTGTCGCGAACTCACCGGAGGAAAGGGCGTACATGTAGTTTATGACTGTGCTGGCGTCCAAGCAGCACTCAATCAGGCCGTCCATGCCACACGTGCTCGTGGCTGCATTGTCAACATTGCTATTTGGGAGAAGCCATGCACCATCCAGACTAACGACTTCAACTTCAAGGAGCGAAGCTACATGGGTATTGCGACGTACGAGATCGGCGACTTTCAAGAAGTGATTGACGCACTTAGCCGGGGCGACATGGATCCAAAGGCCATGATTACGCAGAAGATTTCTCTGACGGAGGTGGAGGAAAAGGGTTTCAAGAGTCTGATCAACGACAAGGATAACCAGGTTAAGATTCTGGTTGAAGTTGGCGGTGGGGTATGAGCGCTATTTGAAGGATATAATGAGTTTCTAGTCGTACAACCTAATCTATCCATCTCATTCATATCATTACGCAAATCAATGAATTCCATGTGAATAATCCCGTTCAACACTGCCACCCTCACATCATAGACTTAGCCGCATGCCACCCCGCAGCCCAATGCCATAACCTCGCATCCACCGTCTTGCCCTCCTTATCATACTGAATCAACCGCTCATACAACTCATCCACCGGCACAACCACGCGCTCAATAAACTCGCCATCATCCAGCGCCTGCTCCGGCTCCTTATCTCCCTCCTTCAACTCCACCTCCACAACCGCTAACTGCATATTCGCCGTGCTCATCCCCGGGTCAGACACAATTGTCGGACTAATAAACTTCAATTTACCCTTATACCCCGTCTCCTCGTGCAATTCACGCACACTGGCTTCACTCGGCGATTCCTTCTCATCCACCAGTCCCGCGGGTAACTCCACACACACGGCATTCACGGGGGGCCTGTACTGCAAAATGATGATTGTAGAAGGCGGGCGAGACGGGTGCCGGATGAGTGTCACGATAGCGACGGCGTCGACGCCAGACTTACCGCGTGTCTTTCGTGCTGCGGCTTCCCAGACGCGGTCTTTGCCGGTTTGGTCCTGCCAGGAGATTTTCTGGAACGAAATCCATTTTGCGGATGTGGCGGGCAGGTCTTCGGTTTTTAGGATGCGTGGGGGTTGCGGCATGTTGTAGGCGGCGTAGATGAGTCGTGAATGGTGAAAGGTGCGGGTGTAATGGGGGAATGGACGGAGTTTGGGTGGGGCTGCTGAGCGGGATGTTAAGAGAGATTGTAGAGGTCTTTTATACATTGGTGGTTTTTGTGGTTTATTCCCTGGTAATGCAAGATTGGGAGCGCTGACGTACGAGACTTGGAGGGCTTGCAATTGCCCCGCGTCGCGGTGTCGCGAAAACACGTGCTGCACCGTATGACATCATAAGCAGTCTGCATATTCACTGTTGTGAAGTCGACTGGTCAAACTACTGATATTATGACTGTTTAGGTGGTGTAAATGGTACCCAGCGTTCAAGCGCTCGTCTTTCTAATATCCGTCAACTTGACCATTAACGGACTCTTCTCCCACGTATTAAACGCCTTGAGCCCCTCAAACTCGCCCTTTGGATCCCACAACCTCCCCCCATTCTCTGCAAACTCGACATCGAAATTCCACAAAAAGGCCCCGAGAATCAGTCTCAGCTCTACATACGTCAGATTCCTGCCAATGCATCCTCTGGGCCCCAACGAAAAGGGCTGTGCAGCCTTCTTTATGTCACTACCGAATCGGGCTTTGGAGTCTGGCGTGTCCAGGAACCGCTCAGGAATGAAGGTGTCGGGCTCAATAAAGTTGGCTGCCGAATGCGAGGCGCTCCATGAAGAAACGCAGACGGATGTGTATTCTGGAACAAAGTGTCCGTCGATGAGAGCGCCGCCTTTGGGCACATTGCGCAAGAGACCGACTGGGACGGGGGGAAAGATACGGAGGCCTTCTTCTATACAGGCGTTCATGTACGGCAACTTACCCAAAACGTCCATGTTGAGATCAGCTTCGGTCTTGCATGCGCCTCTGATCTCATCCTTGAGCTTTTGAAATATCTCCGGGTTGCGCAGCAGGTAATTTGTTAATCCGCACAGCTCCGTGGCTGTTGTCTCGCTGCCTGCAACGATGAAGAGAGCCGCGTTCATGATGACTTCGCTGTCGCTGACCTCGTTCTTCTTTTCCCGCTGCTTCAGAATGTACCAGATGAAATCGCGGTGGTCGCTCTTCGTGCTGAGCCTCTTGACTGTTTTTTCCGTAGAGTTGCGCAAGTGACGGATGCGGCGCTCGCGGATCACACTAGGAATACACCACATAAGGAACTTCTGCATCGTGGACCCGGGTTTGGCAAAGCGGCGGGTAGCCTGCTCAATGGCACCCGACTTGATTGCCTCGTAAATGAGGACAACCCAGTTTGCGGACTCGGACCCTTCACCTGGAACACTCTTAGTACTGCTTTGATCACATATCCCCGAATTTGCACATGGGTCGCTCGAAAACCGTACCTTCTCGAAGACATCCAAACGGTTCGCCAAAACTCAAATCACCAATGATATCAAATGTGCAAAAATTGAACCATGACACCATATTCGCTGGCTCGCCTCGCTCAGCCATTTCCCTCAATCGCTCGACAAACATGTTTACATAACCCTTGAGGATCGGTTCTTGCTCCATCAGTGCTTGCTTGGAGAAGGCATGGGACAATGCTCTCCTCTGCCGAGCATGTTGAGAAGCTGGTGCCATGGTCAAGTTCGTGGCCCCAGGAATGGCCTCTACAGCGCCGACATGGATAGCGTCCTTTTCCATACTGGGAAGACCGACACGGTGGCCATAGATATCGTCCCAAGATTTTGCCGTATTGAAAGAGAGTTCATTTGGCATAACGCGAACAACTGGTCCATATTTGTCATGGAGACGCTTGTACTCAAAGGCAATGCGGCCGCGTAGCAGGTGTATGATGGACGGGATCGGAGAGATGCGCCAGAGTAATGGCCCAGGATATTTGGCCAGAGGGTGTAGTGTGACATTGTAAATTGCGTTCAAGACGACGTATGCGATGAACTGGAACCTATCAGGCCTGATATTTGTCAATGAGCCAGCAAGGTTGACATACAGCAACGGGCGCCCAAACCGCAACCAGGCGGAGACGTTCTTCGTCTATAATGCTCATTATGCTCTTTGAAACAAGTAGCCGCAAAACAGAGACAATGCTGTTTCAACGACGAAATCCAGAATGCAAACACACAGTGGCGGAATGGCTAGCCTGGGCAAATATACAAATCTTAACTGGCCCTCGGGACACGAGGTTGCAAGCACAGGGATATGCAGAACTGCCGTTTCCCCATCGCATTGGCGAAGGCATCTCCTCGCCAAAGCATTTCCGAGTTGGGATACCTGCCACTTTGCAGGGTGCCGAACGTGGAGACCTGCCTAACTCATCGTGATTACTATCAGTAGCCGACGCAATCCTCTCGCAAGCATCAAATTGATGTCGCACGACATGAACGGACGTTTGGGTACGCGCCATGTGTATATTGCTGGTTGATGAATAATCGCATAGGAAGTTGGAAATGGCAAGAGACAAGACTGGAAATGCTTTAGCGCCATGTACGGTGGAAAAAGACGGACCCCGCATGGCGATAGCGACCCCGCGTGGAATGGCCCGCTACATGAGTAGGCCAGAGACGTAATGCGAGTCGTGTACTATTTCCAACCAACGCACTCTGAGTCGCAATGGCATCATGAGATTGCTTAATGTGCGACTCATGACATGGTCAGCTTGAATGTAGGATAACGGCTTGTAAACATTCCGGGCACTGGCTGGCGTGCCGACATATCCGGTAGCTCATGAACTTTGGGCAAGACTGCATGATTCGAATATTACAGTGTCTGATTGAACACAGGCGGCGTTATCAGCCCATCTCCGCTCACATCTTTGATGGCGTCGAACCAAACCATGCCCATATGCGCATATCCAGCGTGGGATCTGTAATCATCAGCATCGCATCAGTGTACCCCTCATTTCTATAACTCACGGATGCAGGCCATCAGCTAGCTCATAAACACTCACGACACTCTGGTCCACGACTCTAATCTTGAAGCCTTTCTTCGCCTTTTCCTCCACGACTTCCGGCACTGCCTCGTTGAATGCCCTGATATTGTCACCCGTCCGCTGGTTCAGCGCCTGTATGATTTTCGCAACAAGAACCACAGCGTCCGGACACGCCTCCAAAATAGCATCTAGGAGCTTTCCCAATTGCTGCGGCGCATCCTTCCACAATGCGCTGTCAGAGCGATCCAGATCAGTCGTGCCCACATGCACCAATACGATATTCGGTTGCATCTGCAGCGCAGCCATCATAGCGCCCATTATCTCGCCTATTGTGGAATTGACATGTCCCTCGTTGTCATTGTCAAACATGAAGCCTGAATGCTGTGTACCGACAAAGTCGACCGACTGATACCACCCAAGGATTAGGTTGCGCAAAAGCTGGGCACGATACCCATCTGTACCGTGATCTTGGCTGTCCGGGTGCCAGCCCCATGTTATCGAGTCGCCCAGAGGAAGTATGCGGAGGGGAATGCGAAGGTCTGCGTGAGGACGTTCATGGCGTAAGCCGACGATGAGCGTGATCACTAAGGGGGCGGGTTAGCAACGATGCCAGGTAGAAGACTGAATGGAGGGCAAATGGTATAAACAACTAATACAGAACTACGCGCTTTGCCTCTTCTTCCATACACACAAGTATCTTGGCCCTACTATGCGACAATGGGAACGGGGTCAGTTCATTACAGGGACAGGAACGGGAACCTACATAAACATAATGCGCCAACTACCGCTACGCCCTTGAGCGCCGTCCTATGACGTGGGCCACCCAAAATCGAAATCATGGTGATGTACAATCGCAAGCACTCATCTGTTGCGGTCGAGAACGACTTCGTAGTAACGTGGCTGAGGCCGCGTGTGTCGCTCCCCCGAGTTCACCAATGGGCACGTCATAGCGTCATCCGGAAACAAGGGGTTAGACTGCTATTCTAAGCCGTTGTAATTAGGCCAGGACTATCATTCGCCCTTGTGGATTCACAAAATACGGTCTGCTTGCCATTGGATACATTGTGTAGCGCAAGACGATCCGAAAGAGTTGAGAGGCGCATCAAAGTGGCGCGAGGGATGTCTGTCCCTGACATGGACGTACTAACAGGGTCTCCCCGCTAGCCACGTTAATCAAGGCACGCGGGTGGAGACGCCCGCCGTCTACCAAGAAACTCCACACCCAAGCATTCGTCTTGTTCGACTGAACATCATGGAATTACCTTTGCCTTTCTCATGCGATCGAAAGCAGTTGTCCACGCCTCTCTTGTCCGTATCTCCTCTGTGTACCCAACCTTGTGCGAAGCCTCCATGCTCATCTGGCGGTCGAAATCGAACATGGTCATGATGAAGTTCTGTCTCTTGTTAGCTATGCTCGCCACAAACTTGAAGACCTAAACACATACCTGGAATCCCGGATGCGTAATATCGCTATCAACGCTTCCCTGCTTGAGACCATGCTTCTTCTCCAACTCCTGCCACTGCTGCTTGTGCGCATCAATGTATGCGCCAGGCTGTGGTGAGCCCTCCTCGGGCCCCGTGCCTTTTAGCCCAAAATAATCGCAGATAACTGGCCATTTCCCGCTCCAACTGTCTTCCTGACCGCCCACATTGAAGCTCTGCGACGCAGTCTTTTCTGGATGCAGTGATGCGTGTATCGAAAAGTGCGCAACCATGTCTTGTGGAGATTCGTTGTACTTATTTACCCACGACTTCTCACTCCCGGGAAATGGACACTTTGCGCCCTCGCCTTCGACAAATCGGTAGAGTGAGAGGTACAGTGCGAGTGTTTGCGCCAGACAGTAGGCATTGTTGTTTGGGACGAATCCGATGATGTTGTCCGGTCGAACTTCACACCACTTCCACTTCTTTCCTTCTGAAATGCGCTTCAGGCAGTCGATCTGGTTGTAGTAAAAGAGCTGAGAGAGGTATGGCTCAGGAATAGGTGGAAGCGTCTCTTTCAGCGGTAGGTCGTTTGTGAACGGGAACTGATCCAGCATTTGACAGCCGTAAATCTTGGTGCCTGTCGGAAGAACCACGTACGAGAGTTGAGGCGACAGGTGATCAATGGCTGTGACTGCGCGCTCCAACATTGCTTCATTTACCTTGCATTCCGAATCAGGGTCGTCTATTTGCTTGTACGCTACCACTTATTAGTCGTATTCTCTTTGGAAACCGCCCGACTTACAATAAAAATACACCTGAGTTACTGTCTCAACATCCTTGACCTTTTCTTTAATCTGCGCCTCCAACTCCTCCTGAGTCCCCTTAACAAGATCCACGCCAGACACTATTTGTAAACGAGTGTCTTCTGGCCAGAGCGCCATCTCCCGTGTCAACGGCCGATTCACCATTGCTGTGACCTTGGAGAAGGCATCTTTGGACGGATATCCATTGAGGATGGCGTTTACAATGGCCCACCCAGAAATACCTGACGCACCGTAAATGAGTGCATGGTTACCCATTATCTATTGCAAGAATCTTAACTAGTCAACGTGAGGGAGTTCGTGACTGGGAGATCTATTGGCAAATATGTTGGGAAGAAAAAATTAGTAATACAGTGCGGACGGGATGAACTTGGTATAAGTATTTCAGCCAAATGCTTTTAAAATGTAAACAGGAAATATTACTTCATTCGGTGCGAGTAATCAGGCACCATGCACAGTCTAGTGTGATTATGTTGCTGTATACAGTTGGTCGGGCTACGACGGAGAACAATATCCAGTGTGATGCTGACACCTCTTCCCCGCTTCCTTGCATTGCTATGACTCGCTAGACATGCCATGTTCTGCAACAATACCCGATGGTTGGCCTGAAAAATACTCCGAGGATGAAAATGGCTGATATCAGTCTGGATTCGGTTGTGTCGGCGATGCTGAGTGGGGGCGTAGTAAAGTCGGACCATGGCCGCGCCAAGCCAGAGTTCCAGGGTCCCCGTGGGTGCTTCAACATCGACCCTACTGTCTCGTAGACACTACGCATCGCACGCATCTGCAACCGCCAAATGCTGCATGCCACAGCTGCACTCTCTTTAAGCTCTTTTTCGTGCGTTCTTGCATTTTGCATTTCTTTGGTTTGCAGCGTTTGGGTTTTCTAAAGTCAATCGACCGCAATTGCACTTTCGACTGCCCGCACCAAACTTCCGACGCGTCTTCGCTGTTTTGTACAGCCAGCCCATTCACGCCTGCTTTTCTGTATATCTATCGCAGTTCTCTGGGCTAACACAGAGTATCCATGGCTACAATCAGGGTCGGTCAGACGGTAGAGACGACCGGTGAGCAGCAGGGGATAGTTCGATATGTGGGACCTATCCACGTATCTGATGGCACGTTTGTGGGCATAGAGCTGCCCACTCCTACTGGCAAAAACGATGGATCTGTACGCGGAGAGCGCTACTTTTCATGTCCACCGGGCCATGGCTTGTTCATACGTGATTCAAGTATTGCGGCTATAATATCACAACCAGCTCCACCGCCGCCTTCTACCCCCAAATCAGCCGCCCCAAAACCGAAACCACCGACGACTACGCCCAGAGCTCGGCCTTCGAGTGTCATTGCCCCGAAGCCTGGTCCTCCCGCCAGACCAACAGTAAACAAGCGACAGTCCGTTGCAGGCCCCCCAGCCCAAGCCGGCCTTCGCGGACCCGTCCGTAAAGCCAGCGTTGCCAGTATCTCCAGCAATCCTCCAGCAGAGAGTTCCCGCCCCGCCCCGCCGGCATCCCGACCAAGCATCGCCTCATCAGTCGCCAGTAATCCCACAAAGCCGCCTCGAGATGGCAATATCGAAACGCTACAAACAAAGATTCGGCATCTAGAGAAACAGCACGCAGAGGATCAAGAAAGGCTTAGGGAACTCACACAAATTAGGGATGAGCGGGATCGGTTTAATGGTATCATACAGAAGCTTCAGTCGAAATGCCAGTCCCAATATGGCGAGATGCAAGAGTTGAAGGATGCGCTGAAGGCTGTTCAGCAGGAAAATGAAGCCCTCACCAAGGCCCATCAAGATCATGAAGTGGACCTAGAGGATGCGTTGGTCGACAAGGAAATGGCAGAGGAGAGGGCGGATCAGGCTGAATCAGAGCTGGAGTCGTTGCGTAAACGGGTGGAGGAACAGAGCTTAGAACTTGACATTCTCCGAGACGAGGCCGAGCTTTTCACAACAGAAATGTCTGAAGAGCAGAAGCAAGAGGCTGGTTACTATCGCTTGCAACACGAAAACGACCGCCTAAGAAATGCGCTCATCACCCTCAAAGAAATGACAGAGGAGAGAGAACAGGATCAGAAGGCAAGGATTGCCGGACTGGAAGCCGATCTCGCGCAGCTCGAACGCTTGGAGCAGGAAAATGCCGCTCTTCAAGAGCGCGCTGCTGAATCCGACTCACTTGTCGACCATCTGAAGCAACAACTTGATGCCGCCAATGAATACGAGGATATGGTAGGAGAATTGAGCCATCAGAACCAAAACCTGCAAGATAGGATTGCGGAGCAAGAGATGATTGTACAAGACCTCGAGAACCTACGAGAGCTCAATGACGAGCTTGAGGTTCAGCATCTTGAACAAGAGGAGGATATGATGGCGGAGATTGAGATGAAGGACGCTGAGCTTGCGGAACAAGCACGACTGATTGCTGACCAAGCTGCCATCATTGCTGACAATGAATCCCTCATCACTAAATTCCGAGACCTTGTCATGGACCTGCAGACAAGAATGGCAGACGCCGAATCCTCTAAGAACATGACAGAAGCTCAAGTTAAGGACACTACCGGGCGGTTCAACCAGGTCATGGATCTGAACCGACAGCTCCACGCCGCCACTGTCTTGTCTACCACACGAGAGATTGAAGCTTCCTTGATTTCTTTGAAGGCTGATCAGCTTGCGGAGAAGCTTGAGATCTGGAACGAGACGGAATCGAAGGAGTTCACTCGCAGCGAATCTCTCCAGGCTTATCTCACTGCAGAGAGGATTGTTGGCAAATCAGAACTGCTCATGAATGTGCTACGGAGCACCAGCCGCCAGATGGGCAATGGCGGCCGTCTGGACGATGCTTTGACTAGACTTGTCTGTGGTCAATCCGTCGCCCATCTCGAGATGATTAAGGACGGCAGTCACCGCCTTTGGTCCGCTATCCGCAGCCTGACCCTTGCCGAGTTTGCAAACATTGGACCCACCTACCAAGAACTGATTACTGTAGAGCAAGTTCTCGATCAAGGTCTCAATGCTCTCAAGGCAGACACGGTCAACTTCGACGACTTTGCTGGAGCTCTTGAGCGTTCCACCAAAACACAAGAAGCAATCCTCTCGAGCCACCAAGAAATCCTGGCTGAGCGACCAGAAGGCGAGCTGGTATCTAGAATCACTTCCATTCACGCTCGCCTTGATTACATCGCCCATCTGTACGACCTGGCTACGTTTACTCTTCAAAAACTTCCCGAAAACATACTCGAGGAGTGCGAGTACACTCCAGAGCATTTCAAGACACCAGTGGAGACCACACAAGGTGCTCTTGCGGCTGCGATCAAGTTGCTCAAAGTTGTGGAGGCTTTGACTGCAGACAACATGTATCCCCGCCTTCCAGACGGCCTGGAGGAGGCCATTCGATTCGACGAAGGACTAGCGCAGGCTGCACAGGGAATTGCCAACTTCACCCAAAGTCTCGTGGAGGAAGTCGCAAAGCGTGTCAATCTCTCAGATCCAGAGTCGCTCTCTGAAAGTGAGATGGCTGCTACGAAGGCTGCAATCGATGATCTGGATTCGAAGCAGCAATCTATTTTCGTCACTGCTGGATTGAATAGTCTCACATCCAGCTTGCGGCACTGGACCGACCACGCCTCGGTGCTTTCCAACAACGTTGAAATTGAGCATGGTCCTACACCGTGGTCTCAAAAGGCCAAGGAAGTCGAGGCTGCACGAAAGAAGGACGACGAGGCGGTGCGTCAATTGCAGGCCCTCACAGCCGAGCACCGTGCTACTGTTCTCAAGATCCACGAGCGCGAGCAAATTATTGCTACAAAGGAGCTCGAGATTGAGCACCTGTCGGCTAAGATCCGGGATGCTGCCACCAAGACTGTAGGTCTCGAGGCCCTCCAAGAGGAGCTTGCCCTATGCCACGAGCAGATCGCGGAGCTCGAGGAGCAGAACAAAGCCCAAGCCTTGGATCTGGAAGCACTCAAGGAGCGCCTAGCCAACGTCGACGAGTACCGACGCAACGACCCAGAGCTCACCACCGAAAACACCACCGCCCCTATCGAACAACCCCAACAAGCCGCCGACCCACGAAGTGTCCCCGGCGGTCTCAAGACCTTCATCGACGCCCTGCAAAACGAGAACCACTGGCTCCGTGAGCGCGAGCACAAGGGCGCCCTCGACCGCAACATGCGCGAAATCTTCAGCAACATGGAATACGCTCCCCACGATGCTCCACACAAGGTGTCCCTCGCAAGTCTTGATGCCCTCGAACTCCTGTGGCTCGAAGACGACGAGTCTGAAGATGTAGAAGCATCGTCGCGAACATCCAGTCCTATCCCCGGCGGTGAGTCAGACTTGACATACCGCATTCCTCATAGCCAAGTCTCTACTCGACCGAAACTCTCGGCCCTTGAACTCTCGCACGTGACCATGGGATGGGAGACGCGTGCGCATAGTCACAAGGCGGTTCTGGAGCAGGCTGAGGAGGAAGTCATGTTTTTGTCTATGATACGCGATGATAAGGATTTGACGTGGTAGGATGGAAATATGGGGGATCGTTTGAAAAGTAGTGCGTGTGTTTTTAATTTTGGTTTGTCGCTGTGGAAGACAGAAAGAGAGAGAAGATACCCACCCCCTTTTTTTTAATATTGCAAAAAGAAAAGGTTCGCACTGTAGAGTTGAAAAATCACGATATCAATGATCGATTGTAACTTAACCCGAAACTTTTGTTCCATTTTCCCCCACGTTGTGTAAAATGTGGTATAGCATTTTTAGGTCCGAAAATCCGCTTCAACGCTCACAGGAAGGAGAAAAAAAACTCCAGTATATATAACCGAAAAAGAAGAAGAGGGAGCAACTTAATCAACGGTCCCCCACTGCGCCGTCCCAGCATTGCCACCCCCCTCAATCTGCCTCACCTCCCTTTGCCTCCTAACATTTCTCTCATAAAACTCTTCTTTCTCCGCTAACATCTTGCGCTCGACGCCGGCCCGATGCTCAACCTCCATTTTGCGCTGCTCAATCATTTTCAGCTCCGCACTCATCGCATCTCTGACCTTCCTCTCTTCAACTTCCGCACGTCTGGCCGCTGCTTCGCGCTCCTGTTCAGTGAGTAGTGCATGCCACGCTGCCTTCTCCGCACGCCTTGTGCGCTCAGCCTCGCGCAGGCGCTGGACTTCGAATTCGTGTTTCTGCTGCTCAAGTAGGGTGTACTGTTTTGTAGCTTTAGCCTGGCGGGCGAGATCGGCATCTAGGGCTTCTGATTTGCGGCGGAGAGAGTCCTTGTGGGAGAGTTCGTGCATGGAGCGTTGGTGTTCGAATTTTTCTTTTTCGTGGCGGATGCTGAGGTCGTGGTCTTTTTGCTTGTCGACGAGGGCGGCGATGGGGGCGGGGAGGCCGGTTGCGCCGACGGGTTGAAGGGCTGAGGACGAGTAGTAGACTGGGATGCAGGCTTTGTCGCGGAGGAGGTCGAGGAGGGCAGGGCGGATGGGGGTGCGGGAGGGGGTTGGGAGGAGGTCGACGTAGGAGTAAGGGGAGTAGTGGAGGTTGGAGGCTGGGTCGTGGTAGATGTGGGATGGATCGTTTAGGTCTTTCCAGATGTCGGTTTCGAGGAGAGTTTCGGTGATGGGGAGGGCGCTGTAGGGGTTGTCGAGGGCGAGGATGATGCTGGACTTTTCGTTTCGGGCGCGGAATTTGGCGTTTGCACCGTTGGAGAGTAGAAGGCGGATTACCTGGCGGAGTCGGGAGCGGTGGGTGGGAGTTATGACATTGGCATTGAGACAGAGTTCGCCAAGGGCATTCCTGCCGCCATGGAGTCGAGATGGGTAGTTTGGATCATGACCATGTTCGAGCAGGGCTTTGACGGACTCGACATTCAGCTCTCGTGCTGATTCGTGTATGCTACCATCGTTCCCTGCGGTGTGTGGGGCTAGTGTTTTCACCAAGGCTTCTCCAGATAGACTACCACTGGCGTAGAACAGTGCAGACTTGTTCCACTTGTCTCGGGCATCAACGTCCGGGCTTCGCTCTAGTAGCGCAGTAAGGATACCGTGGCGTCCCTCTCGCGCGGCAAGCATAAGCACCGTCGTTTCCGAGACGGGCGAGATGTTGCTCACGGAAGCACCGGCTTCCATCAGTGCGGAGATCACGGCATCTGAGATGCGCTTTTGCGGTTGAGCTAGTGCCCAGTAAAGTGCGGGGACTGTCTCCGGACCAGCCGCCGGGTGGAGCACTGTGGGAACCGATACATTTGGATTCAGACCGTGACTGAGAAGAAGCGTGATGAGAGCAGCATTGCGTGGGTAGACGGTCATGGCGGTGATCAAAATCGGCATCTTGTTGTTACCAGTTGCCATGTCATCAATTGCGAATCCAGAATCAAAACATGATTGTATTGCCGAAAAGACAACTTCGTCTTGCAATTTGGAGCTTAATAACGCTGGGACAATGACATTGAACTGGGGATTGTGAAGCATGAGCTTCTCAAATATGGTGTGACTGTGCTTTTGCGTTGCAAGAACAAAGCAAGCACCGTCTGCTGTGTTGACATCGGCATTGTGAGAGAGTAGGAGATCTACCAGGGGCTCAGTGTTGTTGCTATCGTGCTCACTGCTCAGAACAGCACGTAGAGCAGCGTCGATGGCGGGTTGGTCGACACCGCGATTGAGAAGCTCTTGCGCTAGCTGATTAGCATTCTTCTTGTTCTCGGCAAGCGAAAGGTTCTTGTCAGTGAATAGTGTTTGGAAGGCTCGAGTAAGACTAGGTCGCGATGCTTGGTGTTTCCCACTGAGAAGCAATGCCGTTAGCGAACTATCACCCGAGGCCACTGCAACACTCAGAGCCTCGCCATTGTTGTGACTCACAGAAGCACCTTGTCCCAACAACAGCTTGGTACTAGTTGTGTCCTTTGTCGAGACAGCGTGCCGTGTTTCAGCAGCGAGGGCCTGGTCCAAGGACTCTTGGGGTACTCCGAGCTTCAGAAGTGCGTCTAGGATCGGGGCCTTCTTCTGAGGGTCTTCGATTGCAGTGGCGTGTTTGAACGCAATGCTGAGAAGACTGGGGCTTGCAGTGAGAATCCGTTCGATGATGTCGATGTTGCCTGGGCCACCTTTGATGGCAAGTTGTAACGCTTGACCGGCTGGCTCTTCCTCAACTCCCTGGCTTAGTAGTAATTCGATGATTTCAAGCGCTTTAGCATGTCTTCCAGCATGGGATTCAAATACTAGGGGAAGGGCCGCCGAAGTCGACGAGGGTTTTGGTCTTGCATTGCAAAGCAGACGCAAAAGGGACATGTCAGCTTGGGCAACCGCCAGGGAAAATACTCTGCCTTTATCGTAATCAACGCTTGCACCTTTCCGAACCAGGTCTGTTATAAGGGCCACGTCTCGCGCAGAAGAGGTATCCGCGATCGCATCGACGAGAGCATGATCAACACCAGGGCCACGTGCGCCATTTTCGAGCAGCAAGCGAGAAAATTCACGTCGTTCAGATGCTGTAAATCCGTTTTGTAGAAGTCTGAATACTTCTCCCAGAGCCTCAGGTGATGGCCGTGTGTTGAGAAGCAACTTCAGTGCCTGGAGGTCCTTGTTGAAAACGGCAGCATGCAGAGCCCCGCCGTCGCCCGATTCAACTGGTGCATCAGCTCCAAGAAGAAGCTCTACCAGCTTATAATCTCTTTCTTTGATGGCCTGGGTAAGTAGTGGACCAAGCGGGCGACCTTTTACACCCTTTTGTAGCAATGCACTAACTACCCGGAATCTATCCGGTTGTGGCATGTTACGTGGCAGAGCATTTAGTGCAGCTACTGCATGCTGTTGGGCCAGTGGGGTCTGAAGGATAGCATCCACTATAGCCCAGTTGGAGTTGGCCAGAGCCTCCCTCAAGCACTCTGCTTCATTTGTTGTCGTGGAGACGCCATAACTAATCATCATCCGTGCACCAGCAGTGTCATTTCCACGTACGACGCAGATGAGGAAATCAGACAAGCCCCTGCTGTCGGGAGGTAGGCCACAGCAGAAGAGAAGCTGGAGAAATTGAAGAGTTGCCTGACGTGTCGGAAGTCTCATTGTCGTGTCGAGTGAATGTTGCAGATTTGATGGAGTCAGACGAATGGGACCGGAAACCAAAGCAACGGCAACTTTGTAATACTGTCTTCCAATGGCCATGTTTAGAGCGCTTGCCGTGTCGAAGTTTGGGTCGGCTCCATATGTGATTAGTAGAGATATGGTTACGTCAGAGGTCTGCTCGACAGCAGCAGGCAGGCATGATGATATGATATCGGGGCGAAGAGGCTTTGGGGCTCGTAGTAGAAGTCGAACAAGATTGAGGTCATTAGACCGCACAGCGTTGGCCAAGGCATTTGGGAAGTTGTTCAAGTTGGCACCGTGCCTCAACAGCTCAGTGATGCACGCATGGTCGTTTGCACTGAGGGCGGCTTTGAGTGCTTCGTCCAAGGTGGTCTGGTCAGCACCAGAGCTGGCCAGAATATTGACGCCATCCGCCTTTCGTAGGCTGGCGGCCTGCTGCAAGACAGTGCTTCGGCGGCGTAGCGAGGTGTTGGCTTGGGCTCCGGATTTCTTCTTCTTGTCCAGGGTTTCGATGACGTTGACCTTGGCTCCGAGACTAAGGAAGGCCTGAATCAAGCCAGGCCCTGTGGTTGCATCGCGAATGACGGCTGACAAGGCTTGGTCCAGCTCATCCTGGGAGAAGAGGGCGGCGTCCTGGGATTTATCCTTGTCTTTTGAACTCTTAAAGATGCTCTTCAACCCCTTCTTGGTCTCAGCGGGTTTGGCTCTGCGCTCTAGAAGAATGTTTCGCGCCTGTGCATGGTCCTCTTCGCTGGCAACAATGGCAGGCTGGGTGGGTGCGGGTAGAATGGCTTGGCGTTGGCCAAGGGGCGTCACTCCTGAAGCTTGAATGAGTTCGTTCAAGCCAACCCTTCGCTGCATCATGGCAATTGAGACACTGTCCAGAGTTGGTAGACACGGGATGAGCGGGTGCGCGTCTACATGTAAAAAGACATAGGCTGGTGAAGCGTTGCGTGGCGGGTACACGTATAAGTTGAGGCGGAGCTAGGTACACGCAGTCTGATTTGACCGCCAGCCACCATCGGCATGGTTGACGACGCCCACAGGACCCGAGTGGTCCGTCGCACTGCCCGCCTCGCCGGACAACTGGATGTATACAACATACTTACTTGCGCATACTTACAGAAGTACATACGAGAAGGAGCGCAACGATGGAGCGAGCACAGTTGTCAGCGGGGACACGATATGTCCCTATTCACCTCGTGACATGTCAGCAGTGTGGCATGAATACATACCCAACACTCCCTTTCATCTCAGCCACCTCCGACACTTGATGTCTGGAGCACTCGCTTACAATCCCTACTCGGGCACGACACATGACCTTCAGCATTGTACCAAAAGCACTAAATTCTCCCTCAATAACGGAAGTGGATACACCGACTTGATGTTTACCGTTTTCGTCGGCCCGTCCATCTGGACCCACGTTTGAGATTCACGGCTTGGTCTGCTCCTCTTCCCCAGGCACCGTTTCAGCACCGCCTTCATACATGTAGCTATTTTCTGAAGTCGGGGACCCTTGCGCAACTGCGCCGTTGTCAGCAACATTGCGGCACAGCTGTATGTAAGTACAGACTATAGTAAGCGGTATGTCACTGCATCTCTGGTCGCCGTGCAGGCCATGCTATAGTCTGCAAATGAATCTGGAAGAATTTATCTTTGGTCGACAAGACATGTGCTGTCTATAAGACCGCTGTTATTCATTGAATCTCCACAACCATATCGATGTTTTACGGGCGTACTAAACATCGCCGGGAGACCCACCCGTTGTCTGTCTGTGCGACGCGGATCCTCCGTGTCCGTATGGCAGGAACTTTTGTTTCAACCGTTCATCCCTCATGTGTCAGTCGCACAAATCCAAGTTTTTCTTGTACAAGTATTACCCACAGGGTCCACGGTCTAACTCTATTCCAGACTTTCGAAACCTAACACCAACTTTGGTATACATGTCAAACGTTCCGACAGCCAGATCCCCCGCGGCCTCGGCCTGTAGATACGCCACAGTAAGACCGTTATGAGGTTAACGAACAGCATATATAAGGCAGGCCACCTGCTGTGAGATTGATCCACAACAACTCAGTCATTCAGCACATTTCCACTCACAGCCTCTTTCACTCTTCGTTCGCTCTTTCAGGCTCAGGTAGCTCGCCCCTCGTTCCAGCATCACAGCATCGCTGAAAAGCATTCATCAACGCTCGACCAATATACATACCTTGCGCTCATAGTCTAGTCTTTTATATACACCAAGACAATCAGCCACAAACCCGTCAAAATGCGCACCTCATTCTTTCTCACTATCATTTCCATTGCTGGCTTTACTGCGGCAACACCTCTGCGTCGTCTACCATTCCCCGCCGCTGGAGGTGTCGTGACCTCTCGAGTTGCCGTTGCTCAGGGGGACATTGCCCAAGCCTGCAACAAAGCCGCCCTCCAGCTGCCTGCATCTGGCCTCGCCGCACCATCTGGAAATCCCATCATGGTCGCTTTGGGCATTGGAACACAAAACTACACCTGCGCCGACTCCAGCTCCGCTCCCACCTCTATCGGCGCCGTAGCCCAGCTTTTCGACGACACCTGTAATGTAGCTGCCAATCCCGCCATCGCCACCAGTGATCTTCCTTCCTTCGCCCTCGCAGGTTCTCATTTCTTCCTTGACAACACAACACCCGAGTTTGATATTGCGTCGCTCGGTAAAACCATCCTCAAGAAGGCGCAGGAGGTCGATGCGCCCAACCCCGCTAGCGATGTCAAGTGGCTTAGACTTACCGCCCAAGCCGGATCAACTAGCACCGTCAAGGAGATTTACCGTGTGCAGACTGTTGGTGGAAAGGCGCCTGCTACTTGTGCGGGTAAGGCGGCGGGTGAGGTTATTACTGTGCAATATAAGGCTCAGTACTGGTTCTACTAAGAGGAATTTGTATGACTAGGGACTAGAGACGTCAAGCCCCAGTCCGAGATCCAAATGAGTGAGAGATGAGGAGTAGAAGCTGTTGCTGCCTGGTGATTTTACCCCTGTATTGAATTGTCTCTTCTTTCTTTCAACGCTATCTTTATGAAAATGTTTAGGTCCTGTTTTTTGTTGTATGATTAAGATATGTAACAGCATATACCAATTAGAAAACCAAGGTTATCTTTCTATTACCCATGTTCCAACTCCATCCTACCTATCAGCCAAAAAGGCACTGAGAAAAATCCAACACTTTTCTATAACTCCCTTAACCACCTAACGACAATCTACGCCCAAGCCACGTACCTCAGCTCCGCCATATCCTCCAGTGCCCTCTCCGCCACCCCAAAATTCTCCAAACACACTCCTCACTCCCTCTCTCTTCTCCCTCTACATCCCATCCTCTCACTATCCACACACACACCCCAACACATTTCACTTACACACCCACAACCCGCTATCCCATCCCATTCTCAAACCCTTACTAACACCAAAGTCTGCTAGATATACGCGGGAAGCACAACTCCGCAGTAACTCGGTATCGCTAACGCTAGCAAGGCTAATTGCATTATAAGCTGAGCGCTCTTACCAAGCTTGGCATATCACAACGCTTGTCGGACTCTCTAGCTGCCAGCGTAGTTGCTCTTAGAGATAGCGTACCTACCGCTGAAACTATGCTTACTATATATAGTGTCTACCTGTCTGCGCTACTACCCGGGCTACAGCGTTGATTATCTGTAGTTTATCTACGATGCAAAACGCGTTGTGAGACTGGAGTTCCTAAGAAACCGAGATTTTGTTGTCGCAATGTAGAGACCTCCTGATGGTACAAAGTCTGTTCTTACATAGTAGAGTAGGCCTGATTCGTCGCCTTCTACGGAATTGGGCGATGTGCCTGCAAATGCAGCATCGCTTCATTTCTTCGAGTACTTTAGTTGGCTCTTAAACCAAAGCCTCTTTCCATTCGAAAATGAATCCTTCTTTATTACCTATGACACGTATTACCTAATGTTCCGCGGGATATACTGTTAAACATCGCAACCGCTCTCTCACTTCATATCTTATCCAACCAGAGCATGTCCTGTCCAACATCTCCCGCTGAAGTACCGAAATCATGTCATAACTACGGCATTAGTTCATCTTTGCCTTATAATTAATCAAAATTAATGTATTTATGTACTCCCGTTGCGATCTGGCAAGTTATTTTCCGGCACTTAGGGGGAGACATTCACACTATCTAAACATGCTCATATCTCATGGCCACTTAGTATATATATCTAAATCATATTTTACTTTACATCCTACCTAGTCTCCCTCAAACATGTAAATACGACAATATACTTCATGATCTTATTAACCTCTGCTCTTATCGGGGCATGTCATTGCGGTCCCACAATTGACATTGAAGTGCCAAACAAGGCATACAACGCTCTATAAGGTGTGCCAGCGTACCACTGTAAGGGGCAAGGTATTACTGTCGCTTAGTTTAGCTCCTGATATCTGCTAATTTCTCAGGCTACTTATGTCTATGGTGGCTCGGCCAAGAAGGATTCTTTCTTGGGTGTTTGCTCAGGATCTACGCCTACAACTTGGTCTCCAGTTGGATCCTGTTATTTAACCGGCTCTGAAAAAACTTGGGCATTGAATTTCGGTGTACGCTTAATGAACTAGCTATGCGATTTATTCTAATCTCGAAGTAGGTAGTCTGTTGTGAAACCGTAACAGATAAGGCGAGATAGTTATAAGCGGTAATGTCCATCTAATCGGAATAGAACAACAGTCTTAGTAGAACACAAGTTGTGTTTTTTATTATAATACTACTAATACTATCCCGCGCTTAAGTAATAGTACTTACAGCACGCCTTAAACCCACTAGACGACATCACCCAGAGCAAAACCTCATATACAGCATTCGAATATCATCATGACATAAATTGATTATCCATCATGTCCAAATATGAAAATAATAAACACAAAGAAGGAGCACAAAAAGTAAGTGCAATCACCCCAACCCCCCATTTTTACTTGGAGAAAATAACTCCAGCCTGATCAACACCATCCGCCGCGCGACCCAAAAGCCCAACAATGCTCTTACCAGCCGGCGCAGTCCTCATAACGCAATCGATTGTCTTAGCACCTGTGGAAACAGTCTTTCCAGCACTGGTCTTGAACTCAACGTAGAAGAGGCGGTTATCTCCGTTCCTCTGGCCCTGACACATCGTCACAGCCATCAGCGTCTCTCCACTCGCCAGCGTCAAGCTAGTCTCCGTGCCACCAGTACCGCCATGCGAAAGAGTCTGGCCAGAAGCAAGCTTCAACGCAATACTGTCGACGCGGTCAGCCCCACGAAGCGTGACCGACGCGACTTTAGCGCCGCTAACACCAGCAACGGTATCGAGATCGTTAAACCAGTTTCCGCCTTCGCCGCCGAAAGCGTCGGAGAGAGTAAAGCGGTCGACGGCGGCCCAGTCAAAGTCGACGAGCACGCCGTTGTGGTCGCTGAGGATGTCGCCGTTGTCCTGGAGGAACATGTGGCCTGCGTAGTCGAATTTCTTGGCTGTGAGCTTGACGGCGGCCGAGCCGCGGTACCAGGTTTTGTCCACGATTTCGCACTCGTTGGTGGTCGAGGGGTTGGAGCAGAGGAGGGCGTCTGCGCCTTTGGCGGGGGGCACACCCTTTTTGATGAGATCGACCCAGACGTCCGTCATGCCGTTTTGCTCCTTGAAGACGGCGGGGATGTCGTCGGTGCGTGTGTAGCGAGAATTTGAGTCGCCGAAGACGATGACCGGGTTGCCGATGGAGTAGGTTTTGATGTAGTCGGAGACTTGGCGGAGGTTGTCTGCTCGGGCTTTGTTGTCGGCGTCCGTGGTACTTTGGATTTGTTAGTTGCTAGTTGAGGCATTGATGTTTCAATTAAGACTTACCCAGCGTCTGCGTGCAGGTTGTATGCGTCGATGACGACGCCCTCGGCGAACTTCACTCGCATGGCAGTGAAGCCCTTGGGTGTAAGGCAGTCTGCGCTACTGTTGAGGGAGTACTGTTAGTATCAAGTTTCACCCTTAAATTTATCGAACTTACTCGAAAGTACTGCAAGTGTTCCATTTAACCCTGTTAAAGCTGGTAAAAGGATAGTTGCTCAGCGAGTTCAGGCCGCTACCGAAAGGTACACCACCGCTAGTGGCTGTTCGGAATGGATGCTTGTCGCTTGCATAGAGGGTAGCGTGGTAGTTGAAGTCCTCTTGAACATGGATGAGCGAGATGTTGTATTTTGTGAAAAGCTCTCCGATACGAGCAGTGTTGGTCGTCTTGTCACCAGGGACATCGTTGCCATTGAGGGCAGCGGGAAGGCCAGCAACGTTAAATGTGAGAGTGTTCAATGTGCCCGAAGTCTGAGCGAGGCTCAGAGGGAGCAATGAAGAGAGGGCAACGGCCGAGGCAAGGATGGAATGCATCTTGAAAAAAGCGAAGGAGTGGTCAGGTTTGCTGCTGTGTAGAGGACAATCCTCAGAATCTGGTGATAGATCATCGCTCTTATACAAACAGAAACATTCACAACCATTGTAAATGGCTGTATGGGTGGGGTTCAAGATAGGTCAGGCGCACTTAGACGTCACTAACGACTAGAAGTAAAGATTGTTGGCATGTGCGTTAAACTGACTGCGCCTTGTCCGTCGGAGGCACAGGTATTGTCGGAGAGGGATGCCTTTACAGTAAGGACCAGTACATGTCAATCCAGTAGCGGCTAGCGTGCCCGATGTTGATGCGACATTGACCGGGGTCCCAGCACACGTGTTTATGGTAATGCACTATTGTGGAAGGACAAACTGGCCTCCATGTCGACCTCCAGGAACCATTACATTGACTCTATGCGTGTGCGCCGTCTCGACACATCTTGGTCCCTTGCAGATAAACGTCATTACAACTTTGCTGCACCTCCTACTCGCACCCACAAGCCCTCGGCTTGAACGACGGGCTTGCCCTGTCGATCCCTCATAATAGCTCTTATCCGCATCTTGTTTCCCTTATCTTCCAAAACGTCCGTCTCAATGCCTACGATTCCTGGACAAAGCACCGGGACTAGCACCCTGGTGTCCATGCTTGCCGTTACCAAACGGCCCTTAAGAACTTCTTGTGCCGATTTACCGTGGAAAAGTTGGAGTCGCCATTGCTCCTCGCCAGCCTTCATGAATGCGACCCCGTGCTCAACCACCGTGTTCGCAACAACAATGTAGCACATTGCTTCGTCCATGAGCGTGAAGAGTGCCCCTCCGTGGCAAATTCCAGGAAAGCCGTTTAGGCCCGTGCCAAACTTTATTAGAGAAATTGACTTCATAATTTTTCCGCCGGGGTTACTAGGCCGCTCGTGTAGCTCGACCCAGTGTTGCACACCGTGGTTTGCGCGCATTGTGTCACGACAGAATCGGTCCGTATCTTCCCCAGGCTCGGACCCTCGTTCGCGGTCGCAAACCATCCATTGGGGAGATGTAAGGTATGGTGTGGCCCAACTGAGGGGCGCAAAGGCTTGGAGATGTTCAGATGTGGCTGTCATTATCATGTGCAGTGGTTGTCGGCTTGTCGCAATCAAGTTGACACCCCTCCTGTGCGGCCAATTTATTCATTTTCGTTGCGCCGATAGGATTAGTATACGGTCAGTATGTTGCATCTATTTTTGCAGCAACTGCTTAGTGCTGATGGCGCAATTCTACTTAGTTGCTGTTGACTGATCAACTATGTAAGTAGAACGGGTGTACCTAGCCAAAGAAAGTCTGTGTTCGGCATGCGGTGAGGGCGACCGACACATGATGGCTTCTGTAAACTGATAGCTTACTATTTCGGCTATAGTATGACTCGCGATGCCTTGGCCTTTGAAGGAAGAGGCGTCAGACCGATGGCGCTGTGTGGGTGTGGGAACATGTAAATGAGAACGTAACAATGCGAAAGAAGGCAAAGGTTTGGTGGGTCCGAGCGTGCTTTGTCACCTTGACAACTAATCAAGGAAAATAACTACTTCTGGAATTTACTAACTCCACACGCATTTAGCAGATAGGCGCTGTTGGTTGGTTCGGGGCTGTAATGCACCAAACTTGCGGGGCAGAACCATCCAAGCATGATGCCGTTTGCAGGTACCCGCAGTCTTCAACACTAGCTTACCGTCAGTCTCGCCGATAAAATGGGCACCGTAGCGCTCTTATCTCGGCATTGTTTCTCTCCGCCTAGGATGCCCAGACCAAACTCATGCGAGTATACAACTATGAACATATTCTAATGATTCTTGACTTGAGCGTTTCAGGTTGATTGCCGCATATCCGAAGGAGCTGGTGTAGAGGATATGTGCAAAAGGTACTAGCAAGCGTCTTGAAACAGACAGCTTAAAATAGACAAAAGTATTTGAAAACTTTGAAATTCATGTCCAATGCTAACCAATATCGGTTTCCAGGTCTTGTACTTTGGCTTGTGCTGCGAATTAGCTCCAGTTACACGCTAGGGACCAAAGTATACCCCACATTTGGTTCTATAGCAAGTCAAACAGGCCCTTCTATCGAGCTACCCTCTGCTTGGCTTAGTTTCGTACGCTGAGTCCTAATCTAAAGCTTGTGCCTTGACAGCTATCTCTTATGTCGTTCAACATGTGTACGTACACCGCAGCAGCTATTATATATATACTACGTCTCAACGAGTATAGCGGATGTTTTTTTTAGTCATTTGAATCCCAAAGCAAAGGATGTTGTAGAGCACCTTGTTTTGGATATATGGGGAACGCTGCCTTGTAAGGCGATGTGTGGGGAGGTTGATATTATTCCAAGTGAACAACGCGCTACGAAGCACAAGCGGACTGCAGTAGCTTAACTGCGCCTTCGCGCCCCCTTTTGATGGCCAGCGATAGCAGCATCTGACGGTCATTCTCCCAGTTGACCTCAGCCTTACTAACGTCTAGCAGTAGCTTAGCTACGCCTTCTTGCCCGCTTCTGGCGGTCCGCCATAGCATCCTCTGAACGTATGTATCCTTCCAATCGATCTTAACCTTGCCTGTATCTAGCAATAGCTTAACTGAACCTTCGTGCCCGTTTCTGGCAGCCCACCATAGCGGCGTATTGCCATATCTATCTTCTAAGTCGGCCTCAACCTTGCCAGTATCTAGCAGTAGCTTAACTACGCCTTCGTGCCCGTTTTCGGCGGCCCAAAATAGCGGTGTCCAGCCGTATTCATCCCTCGATTCGAGGTCTGCAAAATCAATAATTGCCGCAGCTACGTCTGTAATTCCAAAATATGCACATATGTGCAGTCCTGTCATTCGCCTCGTAAAAGATTGACTATAGCGATCATCCCATGAGAACTTCTTACGGACTTGCATTGCTTGGGATGCAGCTTCCATATTAGTTTCGTGATGGAAGAATTCGATGACTTTCGGATGTGCACTCCGGGCCTGACGAGCATGGTAACCCCAGTAGTGCGCAGCATAGTCGTATAATGGGTTCAGTTGCAGCCGCTCCTCAAAGCTAGAGTCTGTGTGGCAAGATCCGCTTCCAAAGACCGCGAATGAGAGATAGGTTACACAGATCATCGTGATGTCGAATTCTGCGGTTGGAAACCAGTCCTTTTGTGTCCGTTCAAAGTATTCTTGTGTAGTGTAATGCACTAAGCGAATAATGCCACTCTCCTCATCAACAGTGACTAGTCCAGCACATACCGAAACAATATCCTCGATGTCTGATTTGTTGTCTTCGTCGAATTCCTCTTGCCCGTCTTCGACAGCAAGAGCATGCTGAAGCTCTATGGTGGTCAGTGGCCTCTTTGCGCAAGTGATCCATGACAGAGCTTCCTTCGCAAGCATTGCTTCGTCCGGTAGCTGCCCCTCGATTCTCGCCATAGCATCAGAATACGCACAACTATATGATTCTGTTCCGGTGGGCAAAGTCCTCAGAGCATCTCGAATAGCTGTTCGGGATCTTTTTCCTTTTAAGGAATTGAGATGAAGTTTTGCAAGTAGAAACCTATTACAGTTAGTAAAATCTTCAAGAACGGGTTAAGAAGCTACATTCATGCCATCGACAGCTTTGACGATCTCAGAACTAATTTCCTGCTGTAGATCCAGATCACGTCGGACAAAACCCGGCAGTTCATCGATATGACCTTCTACATATCTCTGGATGTCGTGCTTGCTGGCGCGGATTTCCAACCATGTGTCTCGTTCAAATGTCTTTGTGATGTCCGGAATGAATCTTGAAGTTGCGAAAAGATTCGCTCCACAGCTCGTCTGGAGTTGTGAGAGTTGTGAAAGTAGCTTCGCTCGGCAACTGTCATTGACTCGACATTCGTCCAGCGCATCGACAAGGATGAAAACTCGCGAAAACTCAGCAACCACGGAATGAAGGGCCACTGATATGTCATCTATCGAAGGCCGGGCCTTCATAGATCTGTGTTTGTCATAGAGAGACCTGACAGTTTGTGGAAGAGAAGATCTTGCTTGAGCTAGCTGCTTCAGTACGCTTGCGAGTAGGTCTTCCAACGTTTGCTCGTCTTGCCGCTTGAAGTTGCAGTAGATGTATGCAATACCATTGTTGCTTTCGTCTTTGAAGTGTGAAGAAAGCTCGTCTACTACAATTGATGTGAGTATTGTCTTCCCAGCTCCTGGTATACCTGGGCAGAAAAGTGTCTGTTTCTTGATCCCTAACCAGCTTTTGAATTTCGCCGAGTCTAGAAGCCATTTCCCAGATCCAGCTTGCCACTGCTTGAGGAAGTCGTTCTGCTGAGGAGTGTAGTCAGTCGGTGTTAGCCAGTCAAGGATGGCTTGTTGCTCCTTGTCTTCTTGATACCGCACTAATTTGAAGGTGTTGTCTCGAGTAAGTCGCCCGGTTAGTGTGGCGAGTAGATCAATATTGACGTTGACATCACTCCGAAGATCGCGAATGTCCTCTGGCTCTACAGATAGTCGCTTCCATGCTCTTTTCAGCTTGCCGCCGACGCTCGTTTGCTGTGAGTCCAGCACGATATACTTGTCTACTGTGTGTTGAAGCTTGCCAAGAGTATGTTGGCAACCATCAAGAACATCTCGGAAATCTGTTTCCTCTTGAGGGTTGAGTTCGTGTTCGGATACCATTACTTCAGCATCGTTCAGGACAATAGAAAGGCTTCGGAGCCTATATATCAACTGTATCAGTATGGTCCTTTCATCTATGGCTGTCACATACACGTTGGATATGTCCTTAAAATGGCTTGGAGCGCCAACGAAGTCTTTCCTAATCTTGCTGACCAGTCCAATCACCGCCAGAAAGTCGCCAACGCTGAACCCAAAGCTCATTACTGCATTTTTCCGAGTGCTTCGAGTGTGGATAGAGATGTTGGGATAGCATCCTCAGCCTGATAAGAACGTAAGGTTGTTCAGCTGGGTGGGGCACTTGGCAATTCTGTAGCACAGCCCGCTGGTGCAGCACGAAAACCTGACATATCGCCTAATTTGTCTGCCTACCTAGAGTGCCAGGCTGATTTGCGGCACCAGCTGCATCATTAAAGCCATATGGAATGATGAGAACGTTTGCAAATTACGGGAATGTACCTGCAAGTCACCAATAAAAAGTAAGAACTCTCCTTGTTACCTAGGAGACCCGTGCTGCGAGATCAAGTAAGTACTGTATAATACTTAGTGCAAAAGCTTTGAAACTGATTTTGCTCACGACTGTACACATATAGCTCCGACCAACCCACTCACCTTCCTGCCCATAGGATCTGCATGTATTAAAACATGTCTTCCAGTAAACTCACTCGCTTGATGTAAGTACATATTATTTTACTTTAACGCATACAATTTTGTATTAAGAGATTGGGCAGCCCCACTTCTCTAGCTAAGTAGTGCATGCATGAACTTTGTGTAACAGGGTTGTGCCTCCAAGACATAGATTCCTAGCGAATACTGCAAGGCATGTTTCAAGATGCCTAAATCAACTCCCTTGTCTTCATTTACAGCCCCAAATCGTGGAACTCATGTATGTAGCCGTTCTCTGGATCGGGAAATGAAAGGGAGCGAAGTAAGAAAGTAGTCTGGTTTCACTACTTGCAGAGGACGAACTTCGGTGCTTGGAACATATCTTTTTCCAAGACAACTGTTCATCTCATCTCATCTCGGTGCAGATGGTTTCGCACAGCATGGTTACCCCGCCATAACCTAGCCACTTTGAAATTTTTCTCTCCATTCAAGACCTTGGCATACACAAGGAGCAGCCATGTGTTCGTCCGTCACTACCACCTTTACTCATTATCCTTTTTCTGACTCAAAAATGTTATCCTCTTGGCTGCGTCATCACTTAATCCACACAAGTCCTTGAACTCTTGTACTTCCTCGCCTTTCTTCTTCGTCCTCTCGGAAAATTCATTCAAAGGACAACTCTTGCCTGGCCCGCTGTGACAGTCCGGTAAGGCCGTGATACCGTCGTTGATGTTGAGCCTGACAAATTTCTCTCGAGGGCTATCGTCACCACTGCCTGTTTTACATGAGAGTAATTCGAAGATGATACGGCCGCCCATCGGGGAGACTTGGGACTTGCGCCATTTGCGGTTGTGGGGGATATGTGTAATGGGAAGATGCTCTTCGTCGTTGATGACATCAAGTGCGGAGATCATGGGTGCAATATCACCATCGTGAACACTATTTTTAGTGTCGTGTTAGTTCCCGTTCTATGTTCTCGGCTACTGAGTTTATAAAGAGGTGGGAAACTCACAAGCTGAAGAACAATGGGCCTGCCTCTTCTGGGCCTTCCAATAGCAAGTTTGTTGTAGCATTCACCCACAACCACCCCATGCTCTTTGCATACTTTTGTCCTGGCCCGGCGCGGTAGTAGTGCAAGATATCTCTTGCGTACTCAAAGCCGAGAAACTCTTCTTGCGTGAACACATTGCACCAATCACTCCGTCCGCGAACCGTGGTTTCAAACCCACACATTTCCTGCATGGCGTAGATCTCTTCGTCATTAAACTCCATGCCTGTTTGTTCGAGAAGGCGTTTGCGGATAGGAGGCATGTAAGTAGAGCGGTATCTACGCATAAGACGATATCCTTTTGGCTGGCCATTCTCTTTGTCTTTCTTATTGGCGATGCAAGTCCGTCCGGGTGTTAGCGTATCTGCACCGAGTGAGGAGTGCTCCGATATGACCGAAAGGTTCGCTGTATTTTTGCTAACATAATCAAGTCCGAAGAAGCCTGCAGCAAAGTGTTTCGCTGTTTCAATTACACGGTTGGAGCCACTGGCCCAAAAGGTAGTAGGATGATCCGGATGAATGGTCGCAGCTTGGTCAATTAGATGTCGGTAGCGAGTACGGAGGCGAACTCCTGTAGTAAAGGAGCCGAGTGTTCCGGCAAAGGGACCAGTGGATGTGAGTTGCTCCAGATCTTCTTCATCTATTTTCATTTAGTAAGTGCGAAATGAAACTTTGGGTGAATAAAGGACGTACCTGAAGACCAGAAGAGTTCCCATTCATTGAAAAATGACAAGGTGCCGGTGAAATCCTTGCTCGATTCTCTCATACGCAGAACGACGGCTTTCTGAGCTGTAGATATGGTAAGCATATATCAAACCCATAGCTACATGCTCACTCACCACTGCCAGCTCTCTTCGTCGGATATCGCTCAGCATGGCGAGCCATCTTCATAAAGACGTTAGTAATTGCAGGATCAGGGCCACTAATGGCCAGTACTCCAACAACAATAGTGAGCAGATACGTACCATGTGAACCTGCACCACCTCGCATCCCTCAGGCGTTGCGATGCCCCCCTCGACAACATCAATCACCTTCTCAACCCACGGCCCATTACCACCAAGGTGATACAAGATATTCCAGCCCTTCGTCATCACTCCTGCACTATCCTTGCTCTTATCGCCTCTGCCATGGCTGCGTTGTGGGTGCCACCAAGCGTCCCAGCTCGAATGATGAGGTTTCTCAGCGCCTCCATAACCCAGATAGCCAGGATATGTAGTTACCGTTGGGCAAAGAATCTGAGCATAAAGCGAGGGGCCTATTGCTGACAGGAACGAGATATTGTAGACGCTGTATTGTGCTGAAAGTATAGCTATAACGACGGCTACTACAAAGGCCCAAAATGTAGACGCTGACATTGTGGCCGCAGTAACGATATGAATAACGTAGATGAAAACTAAAGTGTATCATGAAGAGTTGATGTTTTTATTGCATTACTGGCCGTTTGGGAACTGCGTTTTGGGCGGTGAGGAGCCTTTCGAGCAACCAATTCTTTCCTGCCCGAGTGTGGGTCGTGGTGTCTGCTCCTTAACACCTGTCTTATTTACAAACATGTTTACATGTCCGCTACAGGCAAGTGAACCGCGGTGGTTTTTCCATCCCCAATCAATACCAACACATCTGTTTCCCACTTCACAAGACGAGGAAAAAGAACACGAGTAAGAGAGTAACAACGAAATACCAATGTTGGCTGGCCCAAACGCGGGTAGTGGGGAGCCTCGGCATGTCAACCCTCGCGCTAGATTGGCCCCCCACACCTCCGCGTCGATCGATCGCGTCCTCCGCATTTCCACGCATCATCCCATCTCCACGGTTGCAACAAACCATGCAAACAGTCGCATTTGTGTAACACTCAAAAAATAATTCAAAAAACTAATACCTTCCTCCCAAAATGGCGGACACAAAAGTGCTTTCCAAAACAGCAGAAACAACAGACTACGAACCAGACCCAACATCCTACTCCTCCTACCAACGCGACATCTACTCCTCCCTCCACTCGCCCAAATACTCCACCAAACCCTCACAATGGGAAGCCAGCGCCCGTGCCGCAATTCCTCTCCCCAACTTCCTCTATGTCGCCGGCTCCGCCGGTAGCGAAGATACCTACCGCTCCAACCTCTCCGCCTTCTCGCGCTACCGCCTCCTTCCCAAGATGCTCGTCCCCGTCACCCGGCGCGACATGAGCGTCACCCTCTTCGGCACCAAATACCCCAGCCCACTCCTCGCCGCACCGATCGGTGTCCAAGAAATCCTACACCAGGACGGCGAAGAAGCCACAGCGCGCGCCTGCGCCGCCGCCAAAATCCCCATGATCCTGTCTACAGCCGCCACCCGCAGCATCGAGCAAGTCGCCGCCGCAAACGGCGAAACCGGAGACCGCTGGTTCCAACTCTACTGGCCCAAACCCTCTGCAGAAACCTTCACCGCATCCCTCCTCTCGCGCGCGTGGGGAAACGGATACAAAGTCCTCGTGGTAACCCTTGATACCTTTGTCATCGGCTGGCGCCCCAACGACCTCGACACCTCGTATCTCCCCTTTGTCTGGGGCCAGGGCTGCCAAGTCGCCTTCTCAGATCCCGTTTTCAACCAGCTCTTCGCCGAAGAACAAGCGCGCGATACGCGGTCGGTGGCCGAGAAAGTCGCGGAAATATGGCAGATTCTTAAGAGACCAGGGAGTATTGGGGGTGCGGCCAAGGTCCTGGCGCATGCGTCGGTGATGAAGAAGGCCATGTTTTTTACGAGTCTGGTGGCGTCAGGTACGTATAGGGATTGGAGTCAGCTGAAGATTCTCAAGTCGCTGTGGAAGGGGCCCATTGTGCTCAAGGGGATTCAGACGGTTGAGGATGCACATCGCGCGATTGAATATGGGATGGATGGTATTGTCGTCTCGAACCATGGAGGACGCCAGCTTGACGGCGCCATTGGGTCGCTCGATGCGCTGGCGGAGATTACGGCGGATGAGAAGGTGAAGGGCAGTGGTTTGACTGTTCTCTTCGATTCGGGGATTAGGACCGGGTCGGATGTACTCAAGGCGCTGGCGCTGGGTGCCAAAGCGGTGCTTGTAGGCCGTCCGTATGCATATGGACTTGCCATGGGCGGCGAAGAGGGTGTGAAGCATGTGCTGGATTGTCTACTGGCTGATACTGATAATTCGCTTGCCAATCTGGGTAAGAAGAGTTTGGCAGATTTGAGCAGAGGAGATCTGAGGATTCTGCAAGAGGTTGCGAAGTTGTAAATATAGAAGGCATCACATAATACGGGGGTCCTGGGTACGATAGAGAGATATGTGCATTATCAAGCGAATGAGATATGTATGCTATGAACAAAGGAAAGGAAAAGGAAAAAAACCTAAAACTAAGAACTACGATTATGTCATGCGTAGTAGTACTGTAGACAAAAAGAGATATAAGGAATAAATAAACAGTGATACAACTAGCCAAACCCGGGCCATGTCTCCCTGCTTTGCAACGCCTGAAAGATGTGTGTGCTCAAAACGATGAATAGAGCATCATTCACTATTCCAAAAAGGAAAAAAAACGCCCCCTTGACGTACTTACAAAACACCTCTCAACGCCGCATCTGCCGCACTGTTCATGATGTGCGGCTTGTACATCCGGCCCTTTGGGCAAAACTACCTATCTTACACTACCTACTTCTTTTTGCTATCCTGGACCTCGGCGCCAGAATCAAATTCCTCACGAAAGCTCCTCATATCCTCACTGTCGGTTCTACTTGCTGAAGGACGGTGGGAAACGCGAGGGGAATCGGGTCCGTCTGAAAAATTGCCCACGCTGCTCTCACGCACGCGTTGGGCCACGCTGGCTGCAATCTTTTCGTCCAGCATGTTGACCAGCCGCTCAGAGTACTGGTCTAGCAGCTTGATCATGACCGTTTCTTCAAAAGCCTTAGTTTTGACTCGATCACCAATGGCTCTTGCAGTCACAGCAAGTTCTCTCTCCACCTCCTTTGCGAGCTCAGGGCTCATGGTATCGGTAGAGTTTGCAAGGCGCTTCCTATAGGCCCGGAGTGTTCTGCATAAGCTCTCTGTCGATCCATCAATAGTCCCGAATTCGCGGGCAGGTGCTTTGTTACGGTTCCTAGCGTCCGTTGATCCGCGGCGCTTGGGTCGTTGTGTGTTCCTGGGACTTGGAGGGGACGGCGAACGATTCTTGTTTCGCCGCCCTGTGCCCTTCTCTTGACAAGTTGTTTGCCCGTCTCGCGCGCTGCTTGGGATAGGAGAAGGCTCTAGCTTGGGTGTCGAAGTCGAACCCAAGGAGATTTTTGAGAGCTTCTTCCTCAGTTTCGGTGACCTACTCCCACTCGGTGTAGAGTCTCCTTCTTGATTTGAGCGTTGATAACGCGCCAATTCTGACTGCGACAGTACGCGCCGTAGAGGTGGCCTGTTGGACAACAGATCCTCTTTTGATGGCGTATTTGGAGCAAGTAGGTCAGGAGCCTTTGGTGGATCAGGACGACTTGGTGTTTGGATGCCAAGGTCCCAGACAAATATAGTCCCGTCTACTGCGACAGTAACTAGCGACTTTTCGCTTGACTCGTCTGCTAAACTTTGAGGCGTATTTACGAGTGCAATATTGGAAACACCCTCGGTATGGCCCCAGTCACGAGCAACTAGCAACCCATTGTCATCGTATACACGTATCGACTTGTCTGTGCTCGATACGCCAGCAATCAATGGAGCGCCCCAGCCGCGAGATATGTGGACCAAGGACGACAAAACAACCGCGTCTCCTCCATCTGTATCACACGCACGGAAGTTGCTCAGGCATTGACCTGTGCGGATGTCGAATTTGTGCACCTGACGATCAATGGTCGAAACCAGAAGGGTATCGTCCAGATCGACGTCCCATGCTGTAGACACGGGTGTTGCTTTTACAATAATGGCCCGTGACATCACGAAGGCGCGATTGGTTCCATTGGCATCTTCGAGCGACAATCGTTCGCGAACTACCAGACTTCGATCGCTTGAGGACGACACTAGGCGCGTGCCATCGCGTGAAAATGTAACTCCATTCACTGATCCGACATGCTCGTCCAGTGTTTGCAACAGGTCCCAAGTCTCTCCAGTTCGCGTAAAGACTTGCACGGTCCGGTCTCGGCTGGCCGAGGCGACAAATATCTCTTGTTCTTCTTCGTGTATGGCGATACTGGTGATCTCGCTTGCATGTGCTTTGAATTCCAGCATGCAGGTCTTCGTTTCACAGTTGATGAATCTCAATACGCCGAATTTGTCTCCTGCTATCAGATGTGTACCGTCGGCGGTGATGCGCACAGTCCTCAACTCATTGGGAATCGCCTCAGGGTCGTCTAGCTGTTCAAGGTAGACTTGGAGAGAGTCTTTACACGCGCCCTGACTCCAGAAGATTACTGTTCCGTCGGCAGCCCATGTATAGTAGGAAGCATCGAAAACGTTGGGTTGAGCGAGTCCTGCGTGTACGCCAAGTACCGCTTTGCCATGTGCTGGCAACGTGCGAACTACCTTACCAACAACCGCATCGTCATCATCAGAACACAGCTGTGACAACCGAATGGCTCGTTGGGAATCAACGGTGACAACGTAGTCTTTCAAGCAAGCAATGACGCCAATTTGTTCGCAATCAGTAACTGGGACGGTAGGTGACTGAACCCGCGGAGGAGGAGATGGTGGAGGAGTCCTGATCCCTGTAATCTCACTGATGTTGAAGGTCTTTAGTGTTCCTTGGCTACCGACAACATGGAGTCGACCTTTGACGTCTGCCGCTAGTGAACTTACGGCGAATCCAGCATCTGCCAGCTTGCGGAAGCGTTGGTCTGATTCTGAATCGTCAATCAGACAAATATCTCCCTTGTCGGAAGCTACAATAGCCTTGTTTCGAGCTATGGCAACGACGCTGGTGAACGTGGATTCTTTGAGGCTGTCAAGAATACAATTCCTCCCTGGCAATGTCTTGTGCATGGAACTGGAAAGAAATGAAGCATCGCTCTGGCGGCCTCTGGTGATGCGCAGCGTCGTGTTGATATCATCAATCTTCCAGACTTTGACGTGGCGGACGCCAACGGTGATCAGTTTGTTTCCCATCCATGCCATCCGGTTGATTCGACTGACACACTTGTTGCTAGCATGGAGCGTGGCAGCTCCGGAGCGCGAGTTGATGTGCCAGATGTAGAGGAAGCCATCGTTGGCTGAGCCTAGACTTGCAAGGAAACGGGAGTCGGGGCTGAAGGCTACGCAGTTTACGCCAAAGGTGTGGTCTGTAAGTGATGAGAGAGGGGTATCGCAGGGGACATCTGGGGAGGCGGAGAAGATGAGGACGCGAGGTTTGTAACCCGTCTGAAGTAAGTTAGGATATAATAGAATGAGGTGTAAGCATGTGACTTGCCTCTCCTACAGCAAAGTATCTGCCGTCGGGGCTAAAGCTAACGCAGGTTGCTGCCTTTATCTTGTCCCTTGTGGTCCAAGCTTTGTTATTGGGAGAGTCAGCCCAGTCCTGACTGCTGGGTGACGAGGCTGACGAAGCGCCAAAACTGGCGTCGCGCAGAGAAACAGCTGTGCGGTTGCGGCTCTCATTCTGAGTGGGTGTTGATGGGCCGCCGTAGATTGATGCCGAGGGGTTGATGGGATTGGTAGCAGGCCGTGCGCGATAGAAACGCTGGGTGACATGACCGCGATCATCTATGGCAGCAATGACAGCTGCAGCGCCAGCAGCATAGCCAAAAGTGGAACCCGAGGGCAGACTATCAAAGGCATTGGGTGAATTGGTCGTGGTTCCGATGACCTGGCGCAGCGATAGGTTGACTTCGGCGCGCGCTTGCTTGACGGGCGAGGCGCGCGGGGTGGCCTTGTAGAAGGGAGAAGGAGAAGCAGTCAGTTTGATGCCAGACCCAACCGCTGGGCTCATCCGGGAATTGGAGGGCGTAAGCGACATCGCGGCCTCCAGGTCGATGGTGGATGAGGTGTGGGATGGCTAGCAGACATGTCAAAAAGGCGTCATGGCACTGGGTGCGCCTGCTTGGAGGAGGTGGGTGAAAGGCCCGTCGCGTGGTTGGTAAGGGAATCAATGGTACGCGGCTAACTAAGAAAGGGTTGACCCGAAGCTATCGCGAAGCGACCGCGCACCTATAGATGACGTGGGCGGGGGAGTGGGCGAAGGATATAGATATTGTCGAGGACGGTGATGGAGATGGCCGGGGGCCCTGCAGGGCAGTTTGAGATGGTAAAGTAGGCAGGCCGGCGCCTGAACAAGTGAATAGGACTCAACAGCCAACTCGCCCGGGCGGTCAACACGCAGAAGGAATTGACGATCGCCATGGTGCACGGGCCACAGTCAGGAACAGCAGGAACAGGCGGAGGGGCGGCGGCCAATCAGAGCCGCTCGCTTAGTACCCCCGACGAGGTGGGCCCTGCCCCTCGAACCTTGGACCTTGACCATCACACAACCGCATGCGCTCCGTTTCAGCCACTCTGATATTCGCGGGGCTGGCCTATATTCTGCCCTCCATGGACTTCTATAAACTTTGTGTACCCATGTGCACGATGCGCTCGACCTCTAACCACACCACGGCCACCACACGCGCGTCTGCCCTTCGGTGCCATTTGGCGATAGGCCTCGCTGCGGGCATGCGCCTACTAAGAGTCCATGCACCACAGCGCACGACGTGGCAGAACAAAATACAAACACGCTCCTCTCCAGGATCCACGCTGTGCACCAATGACATCGGCACTGTATTCGATTGCGACATCTGCTGGCGCTACATGCGTGCCCCGTGCATGCGCGGAGATGACCACGGTAAACAATAGCATGATGTAGTAAACACCATGAGCATGAAATGGCAAGCAAGGATGGCTGGCGGAGAGAGGAGCACACATTGTGAGCCATCTCTTCAGACCGACAAGTCATCTCAGCTCCCTCTCCACAATCTCTCCGAGAGGCCCCCCTTCTTTGCATCTCCACCGATGCGTGAGCCAGCCAATCTCCATGTCTTCGTATTTGTGTCTAGGCCCTGGGCATGGGGAGCTCGATAAGCGGCCCTCAGGATTTATACCTCGTCTCTGTCAGCACAGCAGTGCATACACATGTACATACACACATACAACACCCAGCTCACAAGCCCACCAGCGGGTCCGACACGGTGACAGCAATCGCTCATCTTACTTCGGATGCCAAGCCATACCACTGCGTCGACCCTTTATTCTACTCACCATGATTTCCTCCCTGCAGGTGTCCTGTTTGCATAATGTAATCACATGTTTCGCTATATGTCTGCCTCAGGTTGCTCCGATCAATGCAGTCTCTGTAAAAGCCGTTTGGCATGATCCGCGCACACCATAGCACCTTCTGCACCTGCAATCTACCTTTTACTTATTCCAGTCCGAGTTTCCATGCTATGTAGACTGGCCGGTTACGTCATCTGCGCAGCACGTTTTGACACGAATTCCAGCACTGCAGCCACCAGCAAATATTCAATGGTCTCGGACATCAATGTTACAAACCGAGTAGTCGGTTTCAAGTTTCTGCGATTATACATCGTGACTAGGGTGCAGCGGTACAGTAGGGCGGGTGCAGCCGCATGTCTTGGCTTGGACCCTTGTTCAGATAATGAAGAAAGTTGACGAAATTGCCATCATACCCAGCCCAGTGCTCAACCCTCGCTCAAAGGCCATCAATTCCTGTGGCCTCCTCTCTCTTCATATCCGGGAGTGCCCTCGACGTCCGGATGTTTGTGATTCGGTCAGCACTGCGAGCGTCCACGAAAAGACCTCCAGCGCGCTTTATCCGCGGTCGACGCTACCCATCCATACCACGACTACGGCCTTTCCACACTGCGCGCCCCCTCGCGCAAGCAGCAAACCCCCCACCAGCTCCCAATGGCACACCCACAGATCAGCATGGCGTTGATTCAGCGGACCGAGACAAAGCATCAGCCGCCACCGAAGACACAGCAGACGGCGCGGTAGCCGTAGAAGATCCCGACATACTAGCACAAAAACTTCAGCGGTCACGAGAGACATCGCGCAGGTACTCTGCTGCCCTGCGACGCCAACAGCGAGGCAAAAAGGCTCAGGGGCTGCCGCCCGTGCACATACCAGACTGGTTCCTAAGGTGGAGGGTAATACGGCGGGAGGACCTACCTGAAGACCCACAACCACCTACAGTTCTTTCGGTCTCAGTCACACACGCTGAATCTGGAGAGCAAGCTGCATGCGTAGTACCTGCTCAGCCCGAATCAGACCCGGCCCAGCTCCTCTCGCGGTTGGTACGTGGCCTGTGGAGTCGGCGATTGGACGACAACGAGAAGCACAGAGTCGACAAGTACCTCGAGGAGATATTGTCACCGAGGGATCAGGCAGAATATCCAGCATCACAGTCAAAGAATGATGAGGCAGTGGCGAGCACAGAAGCTGGACGCCCCGGTGACGTATCTGCTGCTGCAATCACAGACGACGGCGCTTTCACCGAAGCCTGGGCAAAGCTGAACAAGCTGCAAAACGACCCCGACATGGACCCTCGCAAGAAGATTGAAGCCATGAGAAAACAGAGTGCCAAACTTGAGATAGCTGCGAGGAAACGAGAGGTTGCCAGGACCAGGCAGATGGGCACTTCCAAACATCTATCCTCCTTAGTAGTTGCCGAAATTCGTGCCACCATGGCTGCATCTCTCTCTGCATTACAGCCAGCCGCCAGCGACTCTTTCCCTGCTGCCAAGACAAATCTAATCCTTCATTCACCTGCGCCTGAACATGAGGAATCCATCGATGCATGTGTCTTGTCTTGGGCTGTTGAGACGGGCGCTGACGTCCTCTTGTTGAATGCTCAAGATCTTGCTCAGCTCGCCGCCGACTACTTAGGCGAAGGAGCAGAGCCATCTCCGCATTCAATCAGGGCGCTGGGTTATGAAACTTATCGGCTGAATGCAGACATAAACGGCTTCGTGGCAGACGTGCAGGAAGCCGGTGCCGAAGACGAAGCAGAGTGGTCACAAGCCTCATCCGTTGAACAGTCGGATCCGAACGCGATGCGTCCTCGTGCTATACCGCTCTCTATTATTGCCCTTACACCAGCTTTGCGTGCCATGACTCAGAATTTACAAGGACTGCAACTCGGTTCGGGAAATGGATTTGGATCATCTACTGCTGCTTCAAACGAAGATTCTGGGCGTAATCAAAATCACGCTGAGATGCAATTGGAAGATCTCAAGCTGGCCGCTCTTTTGGAAACTTTGATTGATGCGAATCACATCAAGCAAAGTCGAGGTATCACCGGCAATGAGGCTCTTTACCGTGTCCGCCCTGCTAGTCAACAACAAAAATCGTCCAAAAGCCCGGCCTTCTTTGACTATTCCTTGGGCCAGGAAAGCGCCGAGCTTGATCTAAAGTCGACATTGCCAGCTGGCGCCAGAGCAGACATCAACTTAACAGTCAAGATTGGCCAGGTCTCGGAGAAACCCAGTGTTCCAGCAAATTCCAAAATTATATTTGTAAAGGACTTTAAGGAGCTTAACGCCACTCACTATGGTGGTCGCATTATTCAGCGACTTGAGGAAATTGTTCGCAAGCGACGGATTGCCGGCGAGAGCATCATGATTGTAGGAAGTACTTGTTCACGCGACCTCACGCCCGAACTGAACGCCAGGTGAGGAAATTGATTCTTGTATCTCAGTGATGAAGCTAACAGACCATAGCGGCGTCCGTGGTCTTCAGAATGAGGGCGAAAGTAGTTTCTTCAGAACCATTGTCGTGGCAGCAGAATCTGGTGGTGCCACACCAAATTTCGACGAGGCCATTGCATCTCTCGGGACCAGTATGGCGTCCTCGGCAGATATTTCGCCGTACGAAAAGATCAAATTCCGAAACATCAACCTACATCACATTCAAGATATGCTTCGTTCTTTGGATCCGTCTGCCGCTGCTGGCATCTCTGATATGGAACTGAGCATATCGAGCTTCGGCAACTGGGCGCCTATATTTTTGGAATCGCATTTCAATCGGGTGCTGACTTACGATGAAGTGCACAGAGTAGCCCTCACAGCTCTGGGTTTGCTAGTTTCGAGTCCGGCACAGAAGTCTGGGAATGCGCCAGGCCAGTTGAGCTGGGCGCATGTAGCCCTGGCCATAGGCTTGCTGAAGTCCAGTGACACTGCCAAGTATACCTTTTTCGAGAAAGTGGGCGAGATGTCAAAGCGGTCCAAGAATACGCTAAACAATATGGAAGCAAAGATTGAGCCTGACCCTGCACGGAAACGTATGGATGAAAAGGCTATGCAGCGTCAACACAACCTACAAAAAATAGCGGCTACTGCCAACAAGCATGAGAAGCGACTCATGCCTGGCATCGCAGACCCCGATCAAATCAAGACGACATTCGAGCAGGTTCACGTGCCAACAGAGACTGTAGACTCGATACGCACAATTACTTCTTTGTCGTTGCTCCGGCCTGAAGCATTTAGTTATGGTATCCTGGCGACCGAGAAGATTTCGGGTGCGCTGCTGTACGGACCTCCAGGTACCGGCAAGACACTTCTTGCGAAAGCCGTGGCAAAGGAGAGTGGCAGTTCGGTACTTGAAGTGTCTGGAAGTCAGATCATGGACAAGTACGTTGGCGAGGGCGAGAAGAACGTTGCCGCCATCTTCTCGCTAGCACGCAAACTGTCGCCATGTATTGTGTTCCTCGACGAAGCAGACGCTGTATTCGCATCAAGAGATGCAATGCGAGAGCGAGCGTCTCACCGCGATGTTCTCAATCAATTTCTGAAAGAATGGGATGGCCTCAACGATCTCTCCGTGTTCGTCATGGTAGCTACAAACCGGCCTTTTGATCTGGATGACGCCGTCATTCGTCGCCTGCCTCGCCGCCTACTCGTCGATCTGCCTACGCAAGCCGACCGCAAAGAGATTTTGCGCATCCATCTCAGGGGTGAGCAACTAGATGAGTCTGTCGATCTGGACGACATTGCAAAGCGTACACCTTTCTATAGCGGAAGTGACCTCAAAAACATTGCCGTCTCAGCAGCTCTCGCCTGTGTCAAGGAAGAAAACGAACAAGCTGCCCTGGCCGCCGCCAGAGCCGCTTTACAAGAAAGCAATGACAGCACAGAATCTGGATCCAGCAAGACTGACTCTGCAGCCACTTCGTCGTCATCATCTAAGCCCCCACATCTCGTCCGTGGCCAAGTCTATAATTTCCCCGAAAAACGCACACTGCATGCCCGCCACTTTGACAAGGCGCTCCAGGAAATCAGCGCAAGTATCAGCGAGGACATGAGCAGTCTGAATGCGATTAAGAAGTTTGACGAGCAGTATGGTGATCGCAAGGGGAATAAGCGGAGGAAGGACTTTGGATTCGGTATGGCGGTAGAGCGCAACGAGAGTGCTGCTAGGGTGAGGGTGTAGAACACCCCTGCTCCTTAGGAAAAGCATGGGTAAAGGGAAAGGGAGATGGGGGGTGTTTGATGCGATATGGATTGTATGAGTATGGATATGAAAGTGTGAGGGCGGGGGCAGTGTAGTATACATGGGAAAATACTAGTATTATGATATCATACACGTTTATGTCCTGTTTCTTTTTTGTGTAGACTAAATCTATAATCGACCAGTCGAAGCATTATACTGTAGACTACTATAAACCGCTGATGCACTAGTACACTCAGATCTTACACACACGCGCGCGTTTCTTACTACCCTAAAATACACCCACCCAATCACAATCCCCTCCCCCTCATCCCATCTATTCATAGCACAAACACAACACACAGAAATCGTCATACTATCATTTCTCACCTGCTCTCTTCGCTTCCCAACCGACCCTCACCACCCGCAGCACCGCCACCTCTCCTACTCGGAAACCTGATTTTCCGACCGCGTCACTACGTATCCGGACCAACCACACCATGTGCAACTGCCCATATACTTACCACCAGGGGGTAATTCGGTATATTGTACTGCTGAGAAAAATAACTCGGCAGATCTTCAGTCCGAGTGCCCATTGAGTAACTTGCCCAAGTTTCGCTGCAGGAAATGAAGCGGTGTAGCGCCACTCTCTGTCACACCACTCTGCATCATACCCGCGTTTTACCAGCGCGGTTAACTTCTTTTCGATAGAGCACGCACAAGGCTTTGCGAACAGCGAAATGCGTCGCAAGTATTCTATGCCTGATGGAAAAAAAAGATTGTTTGGAGGATGGGGCGGTGGGCTCAGCTGTGAGCTGAGAGCTGAGAGCTGAAACGCTGTGGGATGGGGGGTATAGAAGGCGGCTGAAGGAGTGTGCAACGGCTGTATGGGGGTTGGGCTCGGGTGTTGGCGTGATGGATATCTTGGTTAGGTAAGGGAAGAGGGTGTTTGTCTTGATGGATGTTAGGCTGTTGGGAGAGGCTGTTAGTATCTTTCTGGTAGTAGGAGGCTGAAGTACGTGATTATTGTTTTTCTGACATGCGCGTCCGATGCGCTCCTACTATGCAACGTGCGCCAAGGAGAGATTCATATCTGGTTGCTTGTAACATGGAGTTATGATGGTGGAGTTATTACTTGTTAGAGTAGGAGGCTAGCTGTTGTTTTAGTAGGATTTTAGTAGGACAAGCGAGCGTGCATCAGTCCGTTACGCCCGTCACTCTTGGCATGCAGCGGCATCAACATTGCATGTAACGGTACATCACGCCATGTACTCTGAGTCCAGAGCTGCATCTTGGTATTACTGAGATGTTTGTAATGCCAAGGTCCTTGCTTGTAGTCTTTGGATGAGCCGAAGCGAGATAAGAGTATTCTAACGATGCTTTCGGTTAGTTTGACTGCAATTCACGTGGTGTTGTATGGACCCAACATCATACAATGTTAAATCGTTCAAGCTGATGGCTGGGTAGAGCTGTTAATGAGCACCACAGGATTCTCGGATTGCAACCACAGATGTAGACTCCATCAAGGTAACATCAGACCACTGCTGAAGCAAAAGACCTTTATGGTAGGTGCCAACGCTCATCCTTTAGTGTAAACCCACTTTGATCTCTGGACTAGCTAAAAGTGCATTAGATACAATCCAAGTGTCATGTTGTATACACCTTCAGTGTGTAGCTGAGCCCTTAAGAGACGTAGCATATCAGCACTTTGCCTGTATTGGAGAAAACAAGTCTCACAAAAGAGGAATATGGTAGTAGAGAACAAAAGTGCAAGCAGACTCAATACGTTTGAGCTGAAACCCCAGCGAATATAAAGCTTCCTTACATCTTCATCTGAACTTCCAGATCATCATCTACCGCTACAACATCTTCCATTCCACCAAGCTCTATCTACTGCAAAATACCAGCCAACCAACACCGGCACCATGAAGCTAAGCACGTCTATTCTTTCCATTGCTGGCCTCCTCGCCACCCACGCTGCCCCCGCCGTCGCTGGGAAGTACGAACAAGCAGTCTCCTTCGCCACTTTCAGTTCCACAGGCTGCAACGGCGGACAAACCGACTACCTCGTTTCCGATGGAGTGTGTAGAGGTCTCCCAGGCAAAGGTCTCAAACTGTGGTGGAAGCAACCCGGATGCGAAAGTTCGTGATTATAATCCTCTTGTTGAAAAAGGAACCCAGAAGGAATATTGCTAACGATATTGAAATAGTTCGAGTTTTCACTGGAAACAACTGTGACGGCGATGCCGCAAACTTGGGTATCATTGATCGATGCTGGGATGTTTCTTTCCGGTATTCTTACCAGGTCTACTGTTAGACAAGGCAGTCACAGAATTAGGGATAGTGGGGCCACTGACCGAAATTTATCTGCGAAAGCTTTTCCCCGCTGAGTATCGGTCTTTTGCGATTCCGGTTTTAGCGAGGTGGTTACAACAAAATGGTGTTAGTGGAGGACAGCTTAGATCTATCATGTCCAACCTGTTGTCGCTCATTATGCCATTTGAGGTGATAGAGGGAGTGGTTTGTTATGTTTGGAATTTGTCACTCATTTGGATACATAGAAAGTTAGAAAACTGATGCATAAAATAGATATTTCGCTACATCAACTTGCTGACCCTGTATGCGAATCATCAGCGATGTCGACTGAGCCGCCACCGATGCCCAACAGCCTACCGTGTTAGTGGCAAGTCCTAAGAGCGCTGGCGGCCTCAATGCGTTACAACATATCTGCAAACGTGTTTTGCCTAACTAGTCAGCGTTATTCCGGCCCATAAGTCCCTCGGACAAGGATAATCAAGCCAATCACAGTCACTATATTTCTAAACATTACCACCTAGCTCGCAGACCAAAGAATGATCACTTTAGGGAAGTATAGGACGCTTTTGGTTGGCATAGAGACTTTTCGCTACCATGTTGTAACTAGTAGCGCAAAATATGTTTGCAGACATGGTGCATATAGCAAGACTGAATTCTCAACCGCTTTAGTATCTTCGCCCGACGCCTCATTAACGACGAATTCCGGTAGGTAACATACGTTAAGAGATTTAGGAAGTGTTCATCGTGTAGACTAAGATGTGTGTCATAATCAATCTTAGGCGAGCAAACAAAACAGAAACCGAGGCCATGCCTCCCATAGAACTAAGAACTACGAAGAATGGACTACGTATTCTGCTCGAGATCTTTCATCTAGAATTCTATTCTCTCAAGTCACATAGACTATCGGATGTAGTCCTCATCGCCATCGACTTCGAGGGTATCAACACCATCCAGAGTGGATTTGCTCAGAAGAAGGATTGCCAAGTTGGCCTCGCCATTCTCGATACGAAGGAAATCCACGAAGTATCGCCAGACAAGCTTATATCGACGTATAACTTTGCCACGGGATCTCCCTCGTACCTGAAAAAGGCTTCTGAAAAGTTTATCTTTGGGGATACAATCGCAATTCGTCCATCAGATATCGTAGATCGCATTCAATCCCTCATCCCCCTAGGTCGGAATATAGTGTTTGTAGGCCATGGAATCATCAACGACCTCAGTGTTTTACGCGCTCTAGATTTCCAGTCTCCAGCACTTCTCTCGGCTGTTCTAGACACTTTCCAAGTAGCAAACGAGGTCTTTGAGTTCTGGGCCGGTTCTCTCAGCGAGTTACTGGTTTTACTAGGCTGTTCCTTTAATCGGCTCCACTGTGCCGGGAACGACGCAAATTTCACGCTGAAAGCTTTGCTTCTTCTGGCTGCCAAAGGATATACTGACCGATGGTGGGAGCGGGAAGGGGATTATGACACGCTCGCTATCTTACAGCAAGTTTCAAAATGCCCGATTCCGCATTGGGTGGACCCAGAGGTGAGGGCGATGGAAGAAAGAGAAAAGAGGAGGGGAAGGAGTCGGAAGTACCAGTCGAAGTTGTGGAGTAAGGAAGAGCAGGAACGAATCCGTGCAGCGAGAAAACTTAAAAGGGAGGGTATCACGGATATTCTGTTCTAAGTAAACAATAGATGATACCATCGTTAGTGCGCGTTAAGTTAAACGAAATAAGTTTACCTGTTATCTCACTTGGAGCCGTTGTATCATCATCTCTAATAGATTTGGTCTTGAAGTTGCGCAACATACGAAGGCGCGGCAAAGACCTACCACCACGTCCATGTACAACTTTCATCGTAGGCAACGCTCTTAACTTCCTTACAAGTTTCCCTTATACCAAGTAAAGTACACATTCTTACCAAAGCACGTTGTTAATCCCAACATCACTCATACTCAGGAATCGACCTCGATCTTATCTCATTAAGCACATCACTAATACCTCAATCTTAGCCTAGGCAGCTACATACTACTAGTGCGAAGCGTTAATAGCCAGCTAAGGTGGCTATGTCCTCCCCAATGCAATTACTCAATCAAGCCTAGCTCCGCCCCATCGCCACCCCCGCCCCACTATGACTACCTCTCGTCCCACCACGTAAATATAATACCAGGGATATTTCGGTATATAGATGGAAAGAGCCAGTTACATGTCCGTCGGATAATTAAGACCAGGACTTTGCTGCCGAAATCTGCAGGTAGAGTATCTCTTAAGTGTGTGTGGAGAGGAATGGGCGGGACGAGTGGCGTTGTGGCGGGGGCGATCAAGCTTGTGGGGGGGCTGTGTTGGGCAGGTTTACGTGAGTATGAAGGCATCTTCGCCACAGTCTTGGGGTGTTGGGACGAATCGCATCAGTGTGTGCCTGGGGGCTTGTACGTCTAAAAAAAGAAAGATGGGTATGAGGAGAGATGGGGCTTGGGGGGAGAGGGTTTTGAAATAGTTGTTGGGAGTACGCAAATATTGCTTTCTGATCTTTTTTTCGCTCGACTTGATTGATTTGAAGCGTATATTCTTTACCAAAAGGCTGAAGTGGACAAAATATTGGGTATGAAGACTGCGTAGTTGGAATCTTTTTTTTCTCTCTTTTCTCTTTTTCCTTTTCGTCTGCGATACGACACTCGCTACATCTCATACATGCACTCGCTACGAAGATGGTTCTTTACTCTTCTTGTTATTGTGGGAAACGGAGTCGTAGATGGAGCCGTGGTGCCAGCGCCGCCTAGTATCACGGCTCCACCACGGTTACAGGAAAGACAGGATATTGATGCGTAAGAACACTCCCTATTCATCTCCCACATACACACATTAATATTTCCATATCTTAATGGAAATGGTTTGCTAACAGAATGAGTAGTATCGACTTCGTCAAGATCCTTATCACCGCCCTCCCCCAATCACTACGCCAAGTCGCTGCCACAAATGTGCCCGCTGTATCGAGTATACTCTGGACTGAATTCCTGGACAATAATCGACCGCAGTGGTTTCGAGAGTTGCCGGCCGAGGTGCAGAGTTATCTTATTGAAGCGTTTGGCCCTAAGACAGCGGCGCCACCCGAGAGTGGGAGTGTGCCGACTAGTGTGCCGGCTTCTGTGACGAGGACGTGGCAGAGTGTGGTTACAGAGACGGAGGGGTGGGTGACGAGTACGACTGCGACGGCGTCTACATCGTCCAGGTTGGAGAGCGAAAGTGGGACGAGTACAACTGCAGTGTCGAGCCAGCCTACGATTCGACCATCTTCATCTTCGTCAGAGCGGTCATCCTCATCGACTTCGACTTTACCTATCTCTAGCTCAACCTTCTCCTCCTCATCAACACCCACAACCTCAACTTCATCTCCCTCCACCGCAACCCCAACCAGCACCCCCTCCGAACCCCCCGCTCCACCGCCCACTCCCTCCGGCCTCACCTCCAGCCAAAAACTCGCCCTCGGCCTCGCCCTCCCACTAGGCTTCCTCTCCCTCTCCGTCCTCCTCCTCTCTTTCTTCCTCCTCCGGCGCCACCGTAAAAGAACCCTCGAAGGAAGCCAACCCCCCTCCTCCCCCGGCTTCATCCCGCGCTTCTCCTTCCAACAAGGCCCCTCGGACAGCGCCACCTTACCACTAACCTATCACTACACGCGGGGCACCGAAGACTACCCCTGGGAGGACCCGTCAGACATGTACGACAACTACCCTGAAACTCCCGCAATGGTTGGGAGAGAAGATACACATACGCCCATGGTAGCGCCAGCACTATGTCACAGTCACTCTTCGAATCGGGCAAGAGGGAGAAGAATTAGCGGGTCGAGTTTGCATTCTGTGGCTGAAATGAGGGAGCCTGGGGAGGGCGTTGGAGGGGCTGAGGTGGAGTCGCCCGTGTTGGGGCGGTATGCGCATCGGAAACGGAGTTTTGGTGGTGGGAATAGAGAGGTGGGGAGGAGGAATAGTATACTACGGAAACCGGTTCCCACACCCAGTGCAATGGAGGATGTACCAGTGAACGATGCGAGCGATACATCGGTTCATCGCCCTACATTGGCGGTTCCGAACGCGGCAGGGCAGTATAGTGGGACGGGAAGCAGTTCGTCTGGTCTCGCGGTGTCGAGTTTTTCTTCAATGTCGTTGGACGCGTATTTGGAAGATTATGGGCCGGAGTATTATTATAAGGGTGGGGGATATGGCGGATACTATGAGCAAAAGCAGGATGAAGATGAGAATGTGGGATTGAAACAAGGGGAGAGAGCGGAGAGGGGATGGAATAGTGATATGATAGATTGGCCGTTGAGGAATTGATACCACCGGGCATCTTCGCGTCTGAGGTTTTGGTACGATATTTTTGGGCGGCGACGAGGACTTATACGACATGATGATGGACGTACATATACCCCTTTTCTTTTCTGCATGTATACGATTGTAACGATTTAGTCAATTGCTTGTAACAATAATCAAATGAATAGTAAGCAATGTCCAGAGATGATGCTCCGAACTACCGCATGTGCGGTAAATGTGCAAAGTTGACTCGCTATATCTTGCTTGGAGTAATGTACAGAACACCTCTTCCTCTCTTTCTCCACATGTGTAGAGTTTACTCGGCAAAAAAGTCACCTGTGTGCCAAGTGCATGGTACAAACGCACATGTTCCCTGTATTCCGACATTATATGGGTGAGGAAATGCCATGGTCATGATGATTAAAATCCCCCGGGTCGCCGTGCAAAAAGGAACTTAGTCGTGGAACTTTCTGTTCTCGTTCTCGCCAAAGAGCGTGACCCTGATGGATGGCAATGCCTGGGATTCGAGCAGCTTGAGTCGTTCTTGGAAGGTGTTGTTGATGTCGATCTTGCCGTTTGTGCCGACAATAATGGCACCGCCAGCGCTGTTTGGACAAAATTAGTCATAGACCCGGATGAATCGGACATGGCAACTTACGATCCCTCGGGCAGTGGGTCGCTCTCGTCAATGGTAATGGCAACGTCCTTGCTCAGATTCTTCTTGAACTCGGTCTGAGCCTCTTCGATGGCCTTCTTGGTCAGATCAATATCTGCCTTGCGCACCTTGACCTGCAGCTTGTCCTCGTTCAGAGCATACGCGCCCTCGAGAATGAGGTTCTTCAGGATAGACTGGTACTTGTTCTTGTCCTTGGAAATATCGGCCAGCTTCTTTTCGGCGTCCTCGAATAGGCGGTTGAGCAGCTCCTGGCGAGCGGACAGAATGCGTAATCGGCTCTTGTTGGAGACGGTGGAGCGGGTGATTTGCTGTGACATGCTGGCCTGCTTGAACTTCTTCTCGTACGAAGCGTCGATGGAGGCCTGCTCCTGGCGCACCAGCTTGGACTTTTCAATGGCGAACTCCTCGTCGGCCTTGAGACGGATCTCGTTTGCCTTTTCCATGGCCTCCTGACGGATGAAGGCCGTCATCTTCTTGAGCTCGCCGGCGACCTGCCATGGGAGGCTTGTTAGCATGGAGTGGTGTTGACGTAGGTGGGGAGCTCTGGAGCTGCCTGGAGCTGCGGCGGGTATCATACCTGGTCGTCGGAGAGGGCATGGACTTGCGACATGATGGCGACGGCGGTGGGGGTTCGTCGGTGGTGGTGGAGGGGTATGTGGGCGTGGGATCTGGCGATGGAGTTGGAGTCGTCGGGCGGTATGGGCAGTGACGGAGCTTGGACAAGCTGCTCGAGGTGCATGCGCTGGGCCCACCAATTGGCGATAGCAGCCCCAGATGCTGCCCGCCCCCACTAGCCACACTGGCTACACTAGCCACACCACTAGCCACGGCCGCCACACGCGCAGCCACAGCGCGTCTCCCACTGACTGCGACGCCATCGCGCGTTCGAACCGGTCCCATGTCGCGCCAGTAAGCATTTCTTATTTGTCACTTTCTGCGTTTGTTTCTTTGCCCAGCTGTCGTTCGGTGCACACACACTCCTCGTCGCGCCAGCTTCCTAACCCGCTTCTCTACATACATCATCAGTCGGCTGACCCCTGCCACACCCACCAGCTAGCCCTCCACCCCCCAACTTCACCGACTCGACAGCGTCACGTTTCGCGAACACGTCCACGTCTACGCTGCCACCGCCCGCTGCGCTCTCCCACTCTCTTGTTGTTCTCCGTCCCCCATTCCTCGTCCTCCGCTCGCACAGCATGCGCCACACCCCCAGGTAACACAGGTGCAGTCACCGACAGCAGCCAACAGACACAGTCATGGTCGGAATGTCGCCGGGCGCGAGCGTTGCTGTGAGTCTTGCGCCAGAAATTTAGATCTGCTGACTAACCCCTCCATAGCTGGGAGTAATCGTCGGCCTCGCCTCGACCAGCATCCAGAGTGTCGGCCTTACACTCCAGCGCAAGTCGCATCTCCTCGAGGAAGAAAAGGACGACGATGACGAAAGACGGCCACCCTACAGGCGACGGAGATGGCAGGCACGCATACTCTCCCCCGCACATACAACCACTTTGCTAACCCCAGATAGCTGGGCATGCTCATGTTCCTCGTGGCAAATATTGTCGGCAGCACCATCCAAATCACCACCCTCCCCCTCCCCGTCCTCTCCACTCTCCAGGCTTCTGGCCTCGTTTTCAACTCGATATGCGCCTCCATTATCCTGAGCGAGCCCTTTACGCGCTACTCGCTCGCCGGCACACTGCTCGTCGCCGTCGGCGCATTGCTCATAGCCCTCTTTGGCGCCATTGCCGAGCCGTCGCATAACCTGGACCAGTTATTGGTTTTACTGGGACGAACCAACTTTCTCATTTGGATGAGCATGACGGGCGTTGCTGTGGTGATCTTGGTTACCGCCACCTGGGTCCTCAAGCGCATTTATCCCCGCACCACTCCCAGACTACGCCTGATACGAGGAATGGCCTTTGGATGCGTCAGTGGCATCCTCTCTGCGCATTCGTTACTTGTAGCCAAGAGCGCCGTTGAACTGTTGGTCCGCACAATCGTGGATCGCCACAATGAGTTTAATCGTTGGCAGTCTTGGATGATCCTGATTGGATTAGTCGCATTCGCCCTGACGCAGCTCTATTACATGCACTGTGGACTCAAGTTGTGTAGCACTAGTGTCCTCTATCCTTTGGTCTTTTGTGTCTATAACATTATTGCCATTATAGATGGATTGATATACTTTGACCAAAGCGACCGACTGTCCGGTCTTCACGCTGGGCTCATCGCACTCGGTACCGTGGTCCTTCTTGCAGGTGTTGTCTGCCTGAGCTGGCGTCTCGAGGACAATGAGGAAGAACCAAGGTCGCCAATAGCGGTCAAGGTGGGTAGGATTCCCATGCCCAAGACGGTGCTTCAACCTGGTATCGGCATATCGCATACTCATATCCTCGACGACCCGGCATCACCAATGCTCACTGACGAGGAAGCTGGAGGAGACCGTGGCTACTTCTCTGCGCACACCAAACGTAAATCTGTCGACGAAACAACACCACTGCTAGCCCGGGCACCGGCTGGTCCTGCTCGGCCCCTATCCAATCCCAAAAAGCGATTGTCACTAGATACTGCAGCCCTACACGCAGCCCAGGCCAACACCCGTCCTCACAAGCCTTCACGAAGACGACGCTTGACTATTTCCGAGGAAACACACGAAATATGGGATGAGCTCAATGACCGCGAAACTTTACCCTCACCTGCAATCCGATCCGTGGATCTTGATCATAGGCCAAGGTCAGGCACGTTGCCGCCACGACGAAATAAGGCGCAATCTGCTTGGCTCAACCAGATGCGCCGAAGATCTTGGTTTGAAGGCCTTACCCGGCAGACCAGAAGCGTATCCCAAGGAAAGAGACCCGCCGACCCTGCTTCGTCTTCGCCATTACTCTATCATCCCGACCCAGAAGATGGCGATTTGTCAGATGCAGACCTACCTGATGCCTCCCGAGCAAGGAGGAGTTGGGCATATAGCTCGGAAAATAGAAGCCAAGATGCATTGAGCGACTGGTTCAAATTGAAGTGGCTACGCGGTAAGTGGAAAGAGGAGGGTGGCGAGGAACAGGATAGAAGTGGACAAGAAGAAGGACGGCATTCTTAATGGCCATTTCTTTTGTACAGTAAATACAATGATATCAGATTGAATTCCATAATTATCGCTCGCCGAGGTGAATGGCGTGTTTTAGGGGAAGGGGATGTTCGTTATGTTCATGAAGACTAGACGATGTCGATGTTTGCTTAGAAAGTATGGTTTTTAATCGTTTGTAATGCTTGAAAAGATTCAATGTTGAAAGGAGATGGTTGCAATTGTATCCAGTGTGTTGGACCGAGAACTTGATACATGAAATTATGCAAAATATCTCACTAGCGCTCGCGATTCAGAGCCTTCTGTAGCAAAGTTGAATCTTCGAATTTCAGACGTTGTAAATGTATCTGAACAATGGTTTCCGCAACACTCAAACTCACCATGCTTTGTCTTAACCCCCAATTCCCCCAGAAGACCGCGTAAGCCTGAACGCCACAGAGAGACTGGAGGTGGCATTGGTAGAATCGGATCTTCCGGTAATATTTTGATCACGGATTCCAGGCGTGTGCTACGTCGGCGATACTCGCTGTAAACTTTACAACCTGTAATCCCTGATCCCTCTTTGACCCGTTGCTTCTACTATATCTTAATGACATAGAACAGGCTCAAGCATCAATGAAATATTGACCAAGCTATTACTCTTATTTCTTCAATCTTCGTCTATGTATTCACAAAACATTTCAAGAACATATAAAAGGTATCTTTAAGATCCTATACCAACTTTCTCCAACCCCACAAAGACTTATCAATTTAAACTTTAGTAGAAGAAAGTGTGAGAATACCTTTCAAATCCTTATCATCACGCGCAGACGCCTTTCATCATACTGATTTGACTAATCTACCGCTTGTTACTTCGGCAGGTACCCCATCCCCCTTATATATTTCTGTCGTATGTGGCTGACAATAGTACGTTGCAGTATGCTTACTGCGCAAAATAAACATTATAGAGTTTCTTACTCATAACACGGTACCCTTGACTTGTTGGTGGACCGGAATACTCGGATTAAAAAAGAAAATGTACAACGACCAAAACAGCGCAGTGTCAATGAGGTGGAACTGTATACCAGCACTCTTGAACGATACATGTTTTTCTCATAGTCCCTTCATATACGAATGGAATCTTCAACTGCCTTGTAGAGGTGCCTATTCACAAATGGTAGCTTCATTCTAATATAGGCTTTTCTTACCCCGGTAACATCTTCCGTCCACCAAGAGACATACCCTTCCTCCTACTTACCTCCCTCATAACCCCCTCAAACCCGTCTCTTCCCCGCGCGAACACACACCCCCTCATCCCGCGCCCCCTCTCTTCCGAAATGTAATCGCTCGGTTATATGCGCCATACTATAAACTCTCATCTTATACCAGGTATCCTGTCCATTTCATTACGCGCATTCTGCACTGCAGCTAAGCATCCAGCAGATCCCGCTATCCACGACAACGCAGAACAATGACGCAGATAGTGTGCGGACTCGACGAGGTACTAATATATTTCAATCTCGCTGCGCCTCACCTTCTACACTCCGCTCAAACCATCATTTCAAAAAATCATCGCGTGTTCTGTTAGTTCAGGAGAGCCAGAAAGGTCCAGTCGTTTAGTAGCGCTTTGCATGGATGAATCTTTGGCGGAAAGACTCTGAGCGCATAACGGCGCGGAAACTAGTTCGGTATCAAACTACCGATGTAAAAGCGGAGATGGACATTCGCGACGGATGAGCAAGTAAGTGGCCGAGATTTACTCTGGTAGAGCGGGGGAATTCGAGGCGAGATGGTGCAAGGGGAGGCGGGGGATGAAGGGTAAGTAGTTAGCTATGTGTAGAAGCGGGGAAACTTGGGCGAGGGGTGGCGGGTATTTGCGTTTGGTTGGATATCCTTTTTTCTTTGGAATAGAATCGCGATTTCTTGAGGGATGACGTTGTAGAACGGGTGAGATTCTTCTTTTATTTTCTTCTCTGTTCCTGAGGGACGGGGAGCGGGTATGAATGCTTCTCTTGGACTAGTGTGGGTTGGCGGACGCGTAAGATGCTGCTTTCGTTAACTGCAGGGGAGATGGACAAAGATATGTGGGGTTATCGTTGTAGGGGCCTGTTCGGTTGCGCGGTTGCGGTTTGCGGTTTTCGTTTTTATTACTGAATTTGAGCTACGCTTAACCGAACACGGGATTGTTTTCAAGATCTAGCCCAAATCCAGTAATAAAAACGAAACCCGCAAACCGCAACCGCGCAACCGAACAGGCCCTAGGGCATTTTTCAGTTATGCAAGTGCGATTCTTTAGACATGGCGATCCCTACTTGAATATACAAACCCTGCGTCTATAGTGGCTTTTAGTGCAGCTTCCGATTCATGCGGCTGTTGGGGCGGAGATTTTTTTAGTGTGGGTAGTATTGGAGTTTTTCTCCAAGAAAATCATGTAGCTGGTAGTATATTTGTTTTATATTATGGACAGCGATGGCAGACTTCAATCCATATTGAGCCTATCGCCGCTTACAGCTCGCGACGAGGTGTTCCGTTAACCTTGGAAATCTTGAAGCCTCCAGGAGACTGGGTTTGGAACATGCCGATTGGATCGTACTTCTTCGCCGCCGCACGGATCTTGGCAACGTTATCAGCGCCGAAGCCAGCAAGTGGGTTCTGTTCATGGATGTTAGTTGAATGTTTCTTGTCATTATATCGGAAAAGGGGATTCTATGTAGTTACCTGGTAAGAATCGGCGTAGTTAAGGTATTGCCAGTCAACCGCGCCTCCCTGACTAGCGGCAAACGCCTGGAATTCTTCGGTATACTTCCTCAGCAGTGTACGAGCAGCAACCTCGGTTTCAGCACCCTTGACGGCAATATTGAACAAGAGCATGATGGAGTTTGCGCCAATGTGCTCAACACCGAGAACGTTACCACCTCGCTCAGCGCTGTGCTTAGCAAAGACAGTAGGAATGGCCTGGAACATGCACTGCGTGATGAAGTCCGGGTCAGAAGTAGTCGACTTCCACTCGTTGACGAACTTCTGGTGACCATCGACAATGTGCTTGAAGATCGTGGGATTGTTCTTGAAGTTCATAGTGAACCAGATATCACTTGAAGTAGTCAGTATAGACTCCCTTTGTTAGTTAGTTTCTCAACATACCGATACCCAGCGGCTTGCTCGAGCTCGTCAGTGAGGCTCTTGTGGCTAGCCAGCCTCATAGTGGAGGACTGGGATGGGATAGCCAAAAACTTGTCGAATCCTGCGGGTGCCACATTGCCGGCCGTATCTTCATACGCAGCAAGAATAACAACATCTTGAACAGTGGGGAGGTAGCTCCAGAAGATGATGCTGGAGCCCTCAGGGTAGTTCTCGACATTGTCAACCCAGGCGGTGTAAGCATCAATTTGCGCCTGAGTATAGTTCTTCGAATACGACATGGTACCACCCCAGAGGTTGCCCTGCTTGAAGGTCTCCATGTCGAAGCGAGTGACAATACCAAAGTTGGAAGATCCACCCTTGAGAGCAAGGAATAGGTCGGAGTTGCACGTGGCATTTGCATCCACAATCTCACTACGTCGGGTTAACACAAATATGAAATGTAGAGGCTAAGTGTACTGACCCGCTAGAAAGAACGATTTCAAAGTTCTTGACTTGGTCACAGCCCCAACCGCGCTGAGCAGTGAAGAAAGTGTTGCCTCCTCCAGTCAGGAATCCAGCAACACCGACAGTGCTGGCACGACCACCAGCAACAGTGACTCCATAAGGTTCAAGAGCTGCATAGACGCCTCCCCACCTGATACCAGGCTGGATCTTTGCAAGGCTGCTGGCCTCGTCGTAGGTGGTCTGGTTCATGAGACCAAGGTCAATCGTTACTCCGTTGTTGATATTGTTGGAGCCGGCCCACGTGGTGTGACCACCACTTCGAGTAGCAAATGTGCATCCTGGGTCAGTACCCAGAACCTTGATGGCGGTAGCCACCTCTGCGGTAGAGACAGGCTGGACGATGCACTTTGGCTGCAGCTGAGCACTGACAGACCAGTAGGAATTCGTCCGGTCCTTGTACTGTTGATCATCTTGCATGTAAATGTGAGTCAGGTTAGCACTCTTCAGGGCTGCACACTGTTGAATAGCGTTAGTGGTACTGTGACTTTGACCCATGGTGATGGCAAGGTAGTTAGAAAGGTGATTGAACTCACGCAAGTCGAAGGATCGGTGCTCATGGCCACTGAAACATCTTTCCTTAGCCCCAAGGGACGTGCAGCAGCAGCTCCAACCTCCTCATACAGGCCCATGAGGGCAACCAACGTCGAAGTAACGGTCTTCATGGTGTAACAACGGAGGGGACTTGGCGCGTTGAAAGACGAGGATGTCGAACCGTAACGCTGGGTTAGGACGATGCAGACGTATTAATGACTACTGGAAGATGAGCACCCTACAGCGCGGATGACGGCAAGCGACGGCAGGCCATTGCAGGAACTGTACATCCAGCATCCCTACACATAAACTACTCATGTTGCTCTACTACGCCAGGTATAGTGGCTGATGATTTTTTTCCTGCAGCGGCTGGTGGGAGGCAGCTCTGGCGCCACCCCTGAGCGAACTAGAGCCGCAAGTTGGTCTGGAGAATATTGGCCTCTGATGAAAATGACAATGATTGTCAGTGATGAGGGTGGAGGGTCAAGCTAGCTGCTATCGAGACCCGCTCCGCCCCCACAAGATGGACCGAATGACGGTCCGTTTGGATGGGACTGGCTAGCTCCGGCATGACCCGCCAAGGTACGTAGGCTGTCTCTACCGCACGTATTGGCCGGACGAACGCATGTTACCCCAAGCCCCTAGTCCCCGAATGTCAACCTTATGTATAGGCGAGGGAGGGAACTAAGACCAGGGTCGGGGAGGCTACACATGAAAATGTCCCGTGATCCTTGGGTTGCAATGGATTTATGGAGATCGCGCGCATTGAATTTGCTCATTAGGTGTTCCACTGCTTGACCTCTCCTACTCCATCACTGACGGCGACCATGTCAGGGCTCCGGGTGAGATTCTGTCTCACAACAGTTCTTGACCCATTTTGCGGGTCTCCGTCTCCATAGTAAAGATGACAAGATTATTAGACTGATGGTCAAAGCAGTCAGAATGCCATGCATTTCTCGCAGTTCGCGTGGTTTCGTAGCGGCCCTCGTCAATACGATTGGCCGATGTCAAGGTATTCGGTGCGATTGCAACGGATTATGCAACGTTCCACTACCCTATTCCGCGCGTGTCTCGGGAATCCGTGCAAATTTCCCTCGCGAGCCTCCGAGTAGTCACTCCAAAAGGATGGGCAAAGCTACTTCCATATAGAGATTGAGTTGAGAGGACCACTGGTTCACGCTCATCCCCCATATCCCCCCATATGATAAACGAGTGGCTCTCCACCTCAAGGGCTCACAACTTTGTCTTCATCAAACTACCCATTTCTCAGTCTTTGCTACATCATGGCAAATGTAAATGGAGTCATGACGATACTCCCTCCTCCCGAGGGATATGTGGTCGACTTTGACAACCCTCAAAGGAGGTTGACTACGGAGGCATATGCACTCTTCATCGTTGAGAACATTTTAGCATTCATTTTCCTCGCCCAACGACTTTTCACAAAGATTCGTCTGATGAAACAGTTCCAGATTGATGATGGTACCTATCCAGACACACTTTGACCTTGGGAAGATACTAACTATAAGCAGTGTTTGTCATTCTCGCGTGGATGTTTTCAGTCGCAACACAAGCCTTGTTGATTCAAGGCTTCGCTTCGGGAGTTATTGGCGTACATGCTTGGGAAATTTCGATCGATCAGTACGGCTATTACTCAAGAGTAAGTGAGAACTGCCTAGTTCTGTCAGCATACATTTGAACTTTGCTGACATTGTCAAACCATAGCTGATTCTTGCCGCCCCCCTGGTTTACGCCCCTTGCTGTGCCCTGACCAAAATCACATTGTGCATTTTCTACAGTCGTTTATCGCCAGTTCGAGGCTACCAGATCGCGGTCTGGTCAACCGTATTCATATGCGCTGGCGCATATACAGCTATCTTCTTCAGTCTGATATTTGCATGCAAACCGATAGCGGCTAGCTGGGATCCACTGTTGCTTCCGATAGCAGTCTGCACCAACCGAGGAGGAATCTATATCGCAACCGCTGTCATTGGTATCGTCACTGACGTGATACTAATCGCCATCCCAATCCCAACCATCTGGCGCCTACAAATGCCCAGGAAGCAGAAGATTGGCCTGACCATCATCTTCGGTATTGGATCAATGTGAGTACATTGTTAGAGTAATGAACGTACAAGAACGAGCTGACATGACAAAGAACTATGGTCACTTCAATCATCCGCTTGGTTGTCCTGATACCAGCATTGACGGATCCTGATCAAACATGGATAATTGCCGTGGGCTGTGTGTGGATGTAAGTACACTGTTCCTATCAGACGAGACTATCCTGTCCATTCCGTTGTCTGACACTATCTCCAGCATCGTCGAGGCGAACCTCTTCATCATCTGCTGTTCCCTGCCCACCCTGCGACGATTCTTCAGACACGTTGCACCGCACCTGATCGGCGAGAGCTCTCGCGGATCTTCAGGAAAAGGTTCATCCGGCCAAAACCGCGCGTTACACTCATGGAAGAGCTCCAGGAGCGGTCCGAAGCGCCAGTACGATACCCTTATGAACACCGTTGATGGCGGCGGCGACAAACACGATGACGAGATCCCCCTTTCTGGTGTCACGGCCAAAGAGTCCACGCAAACGCGAGAATCCAAGGTACAAGTCGGGTCACGCCCATGCAAGGACAGCGACAGCGAAGAAGCCATATTGTACGAGCGGACTGTTGAAGTCACTTACGAAGGCCTCCCCGTCCCCAATCCACCCAATCCTCGTGACAACAAGGCTTGGACAGGTGGTCGCGGCCGAGTGTCAGAAGTTTGAGTTTGGGATTTTGCACGGAGTTCGTATTACGATTTGTACAACACCAATTTGCTACTCAGTTACGCTCGCGTTATGATGCTTTCACGATCACAAAAAAGAATGATACCACAGCTACGATGCTTTTTTCCAATATTCACACGTACTGCGTAAAGACTGGCTCTCTCTCATCAGTGGACGAATGCCGTGATCTCGAGCATTGCACCCAAAGAGGCCATAGCAATGCTGACTTCTCGGCAATTCCATCGGGCTCGTAGCGACACGCCGGTGATTGACCGAGGTGCGAGATGTGATCTGCTTCGTAGCGCGATGGCACAATTGTAGCCCCGGCTCACTCGGGAGGACCAGGGGTTCGGGCATGTCACTCGTTCTTGCGCACTGATACTCGCCCAAGCTTCTCACTACGTTCGTAAAAGAAGATCATCGTATTCAGGGCTGAAACTTGTCTTGAGCGACGGCTTTCGCCTCGACTTTCTTTTTTTCTTTTTTCTTCCTGTTGAAGGAAGATCGTCGTCCGGTACTTCTGCAATAGGGCAAAAAACTGCCCAGCTTGTAGACTCGTACGAACTTTGTCCTATCTGCCAAGAATGTCGGCAGGTAATCGACGTTGGGTTCTTGCTGACATGAGCGGCTGTACAGCCCCGATGAAGTGATAGAATTTATAGGTTTGGATAAGATCGGATTTTCCCCCGCTTCTTTGAATCTTAAACGCGGCAGAGATGATGACACAATGATCGCATAACCTGGTCGCGCTGATGGCATGTCCATTGTCCTGGAAAGTAGAGGGGTTAGATACGTAGCGATGGGTGAAGAAAATATCATTTGTCAAAATGATTTGGAAACCTCACGCGGTTTGTTCGAGTCATTTCCATTCTTTCATGAAGATGCTTTACTTTGTTTGGTTTTACGTGCAGCATACGAAGCGAAATTGACAGCAGCGCTCGCGCAATGTCGATCAATCGTCGATCAACTAACACTTTTCTGATGTAGTTCAGGCTCGCTACGTGGACTGATGTGGTATCTGGCAGGTGGCCGATACTATCCTCTAGGTAAAGATCAGAAGCCCAGCTAGATCGTCATTCGGCTATGGGAGAGAATGGCCCGGTTCATTGTCGGGGCGGTTTGATACGAACTAATGCAGGTGTCAGTGGGAAAATCATAACGAATATGGAATCCTCCCGCGTCTTGTCGTTGTTGGAGAAGCATTTTCAAGGAATGCCTGGTAAGTCAAATTAGTAAAACGAATCAAAGGACTGAGATATCTGATAGTGAATAAGTCGCTGGCCGTATGTAAGCACGAATTGCATGTGACATCACGAACTACATTCCGCCTGGTCTGGACGCACTGGACAGGAGGTATTGAACTCGCTCAACCCCACCCACCATCCATGAACTTGATTTATGTCGGAGAATGGATTCAAAGGCCATTACTGCGAAATAATTGTTTTGTGGAAGAATTTTGTAGAAGCTAGAGCCTCAGTACAGCTTCATTTTCACCAGTATGAGGCCCGTGCTTGCACGAACACTTTAGGGGTAAAATCACATGGCGGGGTAGTAGCACGGTAAGGCCCGCGTCCGCGCCGCTCCCTAAGTCCATCTACATCTCCAAACTATGTCACAACCTACTCCAACAAAAGCCATTGTGCACAAACCCCCTCTAAGGAAAGATGTAGATAGACCATCTGTCATCCTCTACGGCGCCATTCAATCTGACCCAGCCAAAGACTGGCAAGGGTATCTCACAGCTTCACTATCCGACCTTCCTGTCGCTATCCTAAACCCGCGTTGCGATGCCTGGGACAGCACCTGGGTTGAGGATATCTCTTTTCAACCCTTCAAGGAGCAGGTCGAGTGGGAGATGGATCATGCGCGCAAAGCGGATATCATCGTTTTTTACTTTGCAGGCGAACCCAAAGTGTTGCAGCCGATTACATTGCTGGAACTGGGACTCTATGCCGACACTGGAAAAGCGGTAGTTTACTGTCCAAAAGGCTTCTGGAAGCGAGGAAATGTACAGATAGTTTGCCAAAGGTACGGCATTGAAATGTGCGAGACATTGGAAGAGCTGGGGAAGAACGTTAGAGCAAGGCTGATGGCTGAACTCGAAAATTAGGCAGCAAGCTCCTCGGAAACACCATGTGTTACTCTGCCGAGTTTTTTTGTCATCGTAGCGGGAAAGAAACTTGTTTTTTTTTCATACTACCTCTCGCAAGGCTGAATCCGTTGCAACGTGCGATGTTTGATTGTTCAGCTGCCAAGAAAGCCACAGCACTGCCCCTGTTTAACTAGCAGCCATTTTCAATCCACTTCGGTAGTAGTCACGCCATTCTCGTCCAGAGCTAACTTGTTCTCCACCATTGGTTTGTGAGCTGGGTCTCGACTCCTAGGCTAGGCTGAAGGCTGCGCTTTATGATAAGGTGGCAAGTGATCAATGACTTATGCTCCTCGTAGACACTCCGTACAAGGCTCTTGATGCCTCTTTGAAGTACTCCTCAGTGTTGTCCGTGAAGCTAATTCCTTGTTTCTATAACACTTTGTCATTTCCCGTTACATACTCCGCTACGTCGTAATACTACTGGCACACTCGACTGCCCAGCAAAGATGCCTGGCGGCCTTCGACTTCTCAGTCTAGATGGAGGAGGCGTACGTGGTTTGGCTTCACTTTACATGTTGAGAAAATTATTGTCCTTTGTTGGGAGTCCAAAACCATGCGACTACTTCGATATGATCTGCGGCACAAGTACAGGAGGCTTAATTGCCATCATGCTAGGACGGCTTGAAATGACAGTTGATCAGTGTATTGAAGCATATATTCGCCTAATGGACGTTGTCTTCGATCCAAAATACAAGAAAACACTGCCTTTTAAAGTACGCAACGGCAAAGTTCAGCCGCGATACAAGACCGAAGAGTTGGAGCAGGCCATCAAGCAGGTCATCACGAATGCTGGAGGAACATCAGATGATCGCTTTAGAGGAGCAAAGAGATCAGCCTGCAAGACGTAAGAATGGACTAACCGCCAACACCTACGTAACTCGCTAACTTGATAACAGCGTCGTGATTGCTCTTACAGCAGAAAGTGCAGTACCTATACGCTTCACTGACTATAAAAAGGACGGCGAACATTCCAACTTCTATGACGAGGTCCGAATATGGGAAGTCGCCCGGGCAACTTCTGCAGCAACATCTTTCTTCGCGCCGATGAAGATCAATCACGCTGGCGAACCGCGTTGCTTCGTTGACGCAGGTCTCGGCCACAACAACCCCATCGAAGAAATCTATCTCGAGGCAAAAGAACAACTCGGCAACCCTGAAATCCCATTCGACGACCAAATCCGTATCCTTGTTTCAATCGGCACAGGAAAACCACCACACCAAACCTTTGGCAAGAGCATCAGCGAAGTAGCAAAAAGCATTATACAAATCGCCTCGGAAACCCAAAAAACAGCAAACAAATTCTACGAAATGCACCAGGAACTCGCAGATCGAGACGGCTACTTCCGCCTCAACCCCCCAGATCTCTCCGAAGTCCTCCTCGACGAAGCAAGCAAGAAAAACATCATCGCCTCGCGCTCCGAAGCCTACGGCAACGATCCTGAAACAAAGAAAATGGTGAGACGCTGGGTGGCCGCCGCAGGAAATGAGCAGAGTATGTTGACCCTGGCTGTCGTTGACGATTTTTTTCTTAAAAAACCGTCAACATCCGCAGTAGTCCCTTGCAAGTTAAGATAGCCCAAATTTGCTGACATGAGATGCCATGATAGATATTGCCCCAACGCCTACCGTACCACCACAACGTTTGAGGTCTCAAGAGACAAAACGGTTCTACTCGCTGTACAAGGGACCAAAGTATATGAATCCGGAGGCGCAGTCGTACTGGCAGTATCTCACACTCGATTCGTACTGCGTGTATGAACTCATATATCAAGATTGTAGACCCATGGATGGGAAAGTGACGTGTGCGTCTTCCTCCTTCCCTCCAACTTTAATCCCAAATCTTTCCTTCATCTTTTTTTCGTTAATTCAAGCTGATACATTATCGTAGTGGAATCATTCCTCAACCAATTCGGCCCCAATCCCTCTCCCTCCCCCAGCCACATCGCAGAAACCTGGTCGCGCCTCCTCCGCGACAAGCGCAACGTACGCGAGTCAACGCACCGCAAGCCGTTCGTCATGGCCGTACTCTACATGTTACACATCGAGACGATTCTCGAGCTATCGAAGAAAGAAGTCGATGCGGATCAGCGCGAAAAGCTAAAGCGGTTCGACAAATGGGTGGCATGTCAGTGCCGACAACTCTGTTGTCGCCAGTGGAATTTCGTAAACGAGATTGGGTTATCAAAGGGTGGAGATGATCGGGTTAAATGCGACTTTCCGGGCTTGATTAAGAAGAGGGAGCATTGGACTGTAGCGTTTAAGACGGATCAGACCAAGAGGTTGAAGGCGACGAGGGATATGTGGTTGGCAAAGTTGTGATAGGTTGGGTGAAGCAGATGTTCATAAGCTTTCTTCAACATGATTTTTGCCTATCTTCTATGAGTTCTTATGTGCTGCGAAAAGACAAGGAGGGAAATCGTAATTTACGTAGTAGTTCATTAGAAGATTAAACGCTAGCAGAAACGTCCAACAGAAACCTCACTTAAGTTAGGGATTGTGTAGCAAGACACACAACATACAGGGGTATTTTTAAATTAAGGTTTTGAGAGTTGCGCTATTGTGCTATTAATGATTTTACTAGTCATATCGTGAACTCTGCACTAAAACTCCTTTATCTAAAAAGGTCTATCCAGTACGGAAAGAAACTCTAGCAACCGTTAGCATATAGTAGTGTGCTTGGATGTCTCTAAAGCTGTAGCGCAGAGTAGCTGGTTCTAGAAGCATGATCGGCCAAATGAGCCCATGAAAACGAAGCTTTAGATAAGTTGATTGGTTTGATACCATTGCAAGTGAACCCGTGCCCAGTTTTCATTCCTCACATGAGGATGTATCGAAGATTTAAACAAAAACAAAACGCTATACATGCGCACACATCAAAATCATCCACGCGACCATTCAGTCGTCTGGTATTGTGTTCAACATAACAATCAGGCCACCCTCTTGAACCCTGCCGTCAAAGCACCAGCAATGGCGACCGTTGCTAAAGGCGTCCACTCCCTTAGATGCTTTGTTACGAACCCCTGATCACCAATCGATGACACTGCGATCATGGTCAGGAGGATAAATTCTACGAGGACGAAGGTGCAAAAATAGCGCAATCGAGAGCTCTTCTTGATGGAAAAGGTAGTGAAGGCGACGACCAGTAACGCTGATACACTCCAGAAACCGTATACAATCCAGTACAAGACGGGATGGGTATTTGCCTCGTCGTCAAAGACCGAGATCGCCAGGCCTGTTCCTACACCGAGTGTATTGAAGATAGGTATGCCCCATGTTGTTGATATATGTTGAGGGGCGGCTTGAATGATCGACAACTGGGCAAATATAGTGAGGAAAGTGAGTGCTGCGGGGTTGATACGGAGCAATTGGGTGCGGGATATCGTACGGGAGCGGTCACAGCCTTTCGGGGCTGTATTGGGGAATGCTCTGTATCGCGCCGATGATGCTTTCGGGAGGTAGGGCATGACGATCTTCTCATCGCCAGAGAGCTTCACAATTCTGTCGTATAGCTGCTTGATGGCTGCACGCATATGCTCCTCCTTGCCAATCTGGAACTGAGTCCCCCCTTGCCATGCGGACGCTTCTAAATCATCCGGCTTATTTGTTGCCGCGACGATGTGAGCCTCCATATCATCGGTTGGTTCACCATCGGTAGTGACGATGGTGTTGATTGGCTTGGTGGAGGCAGTATGGTTCAGGAAGTAGAGGTCGATGCCATCTCCGTCGTCTTGGGTGCAGATTGGAGTAATATTCTCCAGAGCCTTCCTGGTCTCTTGCCACGAGCGACCCGACATTGATCCGCTGTCATCAATGAAGATAGTGTCGAAGGACTTCAGGAAAGCATAAGGATCGGTGTCGGAAGGCTCAATATGTTCGCGATACGAATTTTCCGCCTTCAACTCGACCTTGGAGTTGCAAGGGGGAGCTTTGGGCACTGGTGATGCACGAGGAGTGACCGGATCGTAGTTCATACTGCCATCACCGCCCTGTTCAGATGCGAGTTGCCCTGATATACCTAGAAACAGGGAACATTATTAGCTCGTGTTGAGGCCAAAGGCAAAAGGTGCCTCACTTACGCATGGCGGCGAGCTAATGGTCCTGACTTGAGAGCCTTGCGGACGGATTTTGCTTGGGCAAGGAGGCCTTGGAGAGAGATTTGTTGCTACCACACAGATTGGACGGTGTATTGGGTGTATTTGACCGCGAACTTGATGTGGGATGAAGTCAACTTCATACACAGTGTAAGCTCAAAGGAAAGACGTCGAGGCAGTGCAGCCAACGCATATACGTAGCTTGGCGGTGGCCGTACCCCTCAGCTAGACTCCCACTTCCATCAACCATCTGCGATATCATATCTACTACCACTCTTATGCTGACAAAATACCTGAATCGACACAAGCGCCATATGGCTCCATCGTTCATCTTCAGAATCGACGAGATGAAGAACATGTAGGACCTTTGTTGCGACAGCCTGGCTCGCAATGAAGACTGACTCAGCTCCAGATCGGAACAGCATGAAAGCCGAGCCATATACTATCTTTGTGATGGAAGGAGGATCATACCCTTGAGTCGGGCGACAAAAGGTCTTGCGGTTGGTGCAGCGACAGTGGCCAGCTTGGTCATGAATGAATACCAACGTGCGGTAATGGCACAACAACCAAGTACCGAACAGAGGTCTTCAAGGATATTACCTAGCTTTGTGTTAGGGTCGCTCTTCGGCCACGAGAAGATGTCTAGCGAGTCTGGACAATCAGTCAGTATACTCCAAGAGATCATCAGGACTGTGATAACATTTGAACAGCAACCGCAGCGTCTCCTAGACATCATTCCCAACCCCGGTCCAGTTCATCTTGTAGTCGCTTGCTTAGTCTACAGCGCCGCGATCAACGTGTTCTACCACATCCACAAAAAGGACAGATATCAGCTCGGAATAGTTGCATGCGGAACCATCGGCGCGTTGGCTGTAGGTTGGGCATTGAAACAAGATACAAAGGATGTGATCACAGGTCTGGGCACATGGGCGGTCATGGCGTCGCTGCTGCTGAGCGCTGCCTTTCATAAGTTGCTGCGAGAATATGGCGAGGAGGCGAGGATGCCTTCGTGATGGAGCGAAGGGACCCTGTCCCCGTTCAATGGAGGGATGGGGCGAGCAATATGTTGGTCACGCTGCGACCTCTGTACGGCATTGAGTTCGTTGTAGTTTTCGAGGTGTTCTAGATGAAGCAAATTGTGTTGATCCAAATGTTGCCAGACTCTTGGCTGTGAGCTAAATTACTAGGGTACCTTCCTTAGTAGTCACGCCAGCAAAGTCAGTACCTCGGTCATGTATCCAACCCTTTTCTTTGAAAAATACAATTGAGCCTCCAATATCCAAAATTTTCTCCCTCCACCGCACAATCCACATGCTCCTTCCATTTGAAATTTGTGCCCTAATGATCCCATGGTTCTAGTTGAAGCGGAGGCGGATTATAGCGCATGGTCTACTTGTTAGTATTAAGGCGCTAGCAAGTGGCTACAATATAAAGCAGATGTTGTGGCCAAAGAGAGTGTCAGATTCACGATACCCTTTTGGGGTGAGCTGAGATGCGGTAAAAACCCGTGTCAGTGATGTAGTACTTATAGAAAGTTATAGAAAACCTTTCATAGTATACTTCAATATTTGAGAAGCTTATGCAGTAAGAGAACAATTACTAAGAAAAATATCTATGGTAAAATTTGACATTCATACACTACATACGTTACAAGGAATCTGAAAGTATAGACAAAAAGGTATCTCTCTACATAGCATGTCTCATTACGCATTGACCGGCCTTATTGTTCATGTACCGTCATCATCGGCCTGGGCGCCGCCCCATTCACGCTTCTTCCACCATAAACACTTCCATTCACGGACGGTTCCACATCAGGACTCGCGCCAAGCAGTGTTTCATTCCTCCACTGCTGTATCCTGGGATTAGTTGGCTGATAGTTGGAAGGCTGGTAGTTCGTGGGCTGGTAGTTAGTGGGCTGATAAGGCGCTTGCGGTATCCTGGCCGGATCAATGATATCTGCATTGCGGTGTCGTCTGTTGCGCCACCATGCCTTTATCCTCTTGCACCAACAACACCATCCGACTCCCAGCGCCAATAGAAGTACCACAGCGCCAACCACAGAGATTATAACGATCGACCTGGTGCTCAGTGCGGGTTCGTTTGAACTGGAACCGGTAGGCGCAGGGGAGTTGCGAGTAGACGTTCCAGTCGGGGACGACAAACCCGGGATGGATGGGAAGCCGGCAAGGGGGTCTGCACTCTCGGTTTCCTCGGCGGCGGGTTTGCCAGATGCAGTTTGTTTTGCGCCATTCGTTACGGTCGCGAGGAGAAGAACGTCTTCCGAGGTTGTCCCGCACGTTAACGAAACAAAGGTGGTTGAATCGCTGAGCGTAGAACTACGCGCATAGGTAACGCAGTAGGGCGCTGCTTCCGAACTGGTTGATGTCTTTAGCGATCGCAAAAGGAGGTGCTAGAAAGTAAAACTAACCATTGGAGTATAGATCCATAGATCCGTGAGCAGGTATCGTCGGGAAGATTGTTGCCCATGCAGTCTGTTTGACCAAACGGACGACAAACGCTCCAATCGTTTATGCATTCTACATTGTTGCAACATGCGAATGCGTATTGAGCTCTGACGGTTGTGACGCAGTTGTATCCTGCTCCGCAAGTCACAGGCGACGCTGTGTTGGATGTGAGTTGCTGGCCGCCAGACACAGGTATAATAGAGGACTGTAAATACCTGAGTCACCACGAATAAAACCACATGTTCCGATCGCTCTTTTGAAAACATCCTCGTGTGCAAGTGGGGCGGGGGTGATCGCGCTCGCTGGTGCTAGTGTAGGCGATGTGGGTGTCTGCACTGGTACCTGTGGAATATCTCTTGCAAGAGCCAGTCCTGCTAAGAGTAAAAACAAGACACCAAATTTCGGAAACATTACGACTGGTGATGAAAGATGCGACACCTAGTTCTCAGGTATCGTATATGATTTTGAGGCGAGGGGCCGCAGCGCATACAGGTGTTGTGTCTGCCTTTCGGCTACCCCTGTACTCGAGCTGAACGGGCGCCTCAGCCTCGCTGTATGCAGGCACATGGTTGTCCCACATTGGACCAGTCCGCCGCCACCAATAAAGCTATCTGTATTCGTGACACTGTTGCATGATGGCGCCGAGGACAAACTGTATTCGGCCTGAGGGCTATCGGCAAATCAGGCAGACAGCCGTTGGGTGCAAAACCGGAAGCCTTGCTTTTTCCCAGTGTTGTCAACTGTCTTTGTCACAGCCACGATATCCCTTGGTTTCAAGGGAGGCTTAGAAACCTTAGAGCACAAGTACCGAGGGCTTGTATGTGGTTCTGTAAAGCTTGCCAAGCACTCCTGGTAGGCTCATCAGCTCATTTCTGTCGAGGCTAGTCCCTGCGCACGGCCTAGATAGCTGTGCGCTTTTCCGTTCATGGAGTGAGAATTGACTCATTGCAAAAACCTAGACTGTCATTTTTTTGGAGGACTTGCGCGGGTAACACTCGAGGTTTCGAGAGAGCTCCGGGGGTACCCGCAACCCGTGGTGACTACTTGACGCCAGGGCGCTAGTACAAAAAGCGACCGTGACGATGTTCGCGTAAGCAAAAGGGCCGAAGTTATATGAAAAGATGGGTGGGTTACATATCTGACTGACAAGGGGCTTCGTGAGAGCTTGGAAGGACTCATACGAACCCGTAGTGTGTTGCAGCGCCCTGTCGAGTCGGTGCCAAGCTCTTTGGCGTACAGTGGCCCTCTGTATTCAGTACAAGTAGAGCTTACTGTATACTAATATACAATTGAATTATGTGTCGAGAGTGAGTAAGAATCTCTAATGCTTTTGAGAGTGGAATTAACCAACCAATGGATATATAACAGTCTAGTGCTCGTACTCGTTGAACCACTCTTACTTTACAAAAAGTCGCATCGGAGATTATAGAGTGTATGGTTCTTGTTTCCAAGATACTCTTCGCTCGTCTCTCATGCGATCGAACCTGATGACACTTTGTAATAAGACTTGGGCACCCAAAGCGCAGTCTTCCTCCTTGCAAAATTCCCGGGGATTGTGGCTCACGCCTTCCCTGCAAGGTACGAAGATCATGCTCGTCGGACAACGCTTACTCGCATACACGCTATCATGTCCAGCACCAGATGTCATTTCCATTGAGAGATGAGGCCCGACAATACTGCTCGCGGATTGGCGCACGGAAGCAATGCAATCGGCGTGGAATTTCGTCGCTGGGCTGTCAAAGTCCTCCACGATTTCCACAGTGAGCGGTAGGCCAGATGTACAGCCGTAATTGGAACCTTCCACATCTTCGCCTGCGGCAATCTTAGGAAAATCGCGAAGGATCATCTCTTTCATCTTTTCAACTACTTCATCCTTTGGAGCACGGATATCCAGGCTAAAAGTCACTTCTCCCGGGACTGTGTTCGTAGAGCCGGGCTTCAGGTTCAATATACCTGTTGATGCTAGTGCGTTGTTCGCGGTAGCCAGACGGTGAGAGTGTAGTATCATTTTGCTCGTCGTCAACAGAGCATCTGCCCGTGACTTGAGATCGGTAGTACCAGTGTGCGTATCTCGCCCCTTGACTTTGATTGTGAACCATTTGTACGCCTGAACCGAGGTGACCACACCAATCTTCTTGTTTGCCATCTCCAGCAGCGGACCCTGTTCGATATGTAGCTCAAAGTGCGCTGCCATAGGCGTGGCTTCGTAACTAGCTAGCACGTCTCCTAAGTAACCGATACGTTCGAGTTCAGACTTCATGGTTGCCGTGCCTGGATGTACTTCACGAAGGTTGTGCGCAGTCTCTAGTGGTATAGATCCTGCCCACACTCCACTTGAAACCATAGACATTGGGAATCGAGCGCCTTCTTCATTAGTCCAATTTACTACGCCAACGGGATACTCCGTCTCAGTCCAGTTTTCGGCAAGCACTCTCAACATCTCGATGCCGGCAGTGACGCCAAGAATACCGTCATACCGTCCACCGGTTGGTTGAGTATCGAGATGGCTTCCGACAAACGTCGGTGGTTTATCATTCCTCAGCCCCGGCCGGACTGCGAATGTGTTGCCCATATTATCGATGGTGACTTCACAACCCAACTCTTTCGTCGTCTGGACAAACCAGTCACGTGCAGCCTTATCAGCATCGGAGAGTGCGAGCCGATTCATTCCAGTTTCTGTCGGCTTGCTGCAATTGTCAGTCTGCAATAAGCCGCAGATGTTCCTGAATACTCACTCTCCCCACCGCTCACCTATACCCCATTGACAACTGTGGTGGATGTCATCCATCAATCTTGCTTGGTTGACCTTGAGTTCTTTCATCATGTCATCATTCATTTCCTTCGTCCTGATCTGCCATCTTGGCGAATTGGTAAAGCTCCTCGCATGTTCTTGCCCCACTCTCGCTATTACACTTGGTCGTGTGCTCAGAGCGGGGTAGCGTCTGCACGCGTTACGAAGAGCAACAGGGGCTCTGCTCGCCAGGGAAGCCATTGTGTAGTAAGGGAGAAAGAGTAATGGGAGTAAAGGAAGACATCACGACGCGGCTCATGGAAGTCGGCGTGTAAAGGAACGGGATGGCATGATAGGCGCCCTAGATGTGGGGAAGGGGCGGGTCGGAGAGCCGATAACAGTAGTCCGGTATCATGCCGCTTTCTGGGATACTTGTTGCCCGTCGGCCAATACCGAGCATCTGGCGGGATAACGGTCATGCGTTGAAATAATTCGACAACTATTGGTGCACATACTTGATATCTGGATGATAGCAATACGCGGTAGAGCGAATGGTCATTCTCATCTGCACGATTGGTCCTATACATAGCCAATATAGCCTAGCTAAGCCGAAGTCCGTCAAACAAAGTAATATAGAGCTAAACTTAGCAAATTCAGTGAGCCATCGGCAGTTATGTATAGTGTTCGTGAGCGGTAGCTAGAGAGGATACTTGGAGCTATGAACTGAGAATCATGTAATATTGGGTATCTACAGAAAATAAAAAGCACAATTCCCAAGCGCCGTATTATGCATAAAAAATCGAATCACGTCGAATGATGCAGTCAAACTGGGAGGAATTCAGACAGCCCTACCTTTTCCTTTGCCCTCGACAACGGGCTTCGCATCCTCTTCAGAGACATCGTCGTCGTCTTCACTATCGCTCATAAACTCATCATCCTCATCGTCCCAGCCAAACATGGTCCGCTGCTGAACAGGCTTTGATGCCGAAGCGGCTGGCTGAGCCTCTACTTCCTCTTCCTCTTCTGAGCTCTCTCTCTGTGCCATCAGCATCTTCTCAATAGCCTCGCGGGTCTTGTTTTCGGCCTCCTCTTTGTTCTCCACCCACTGTCCATCTAGACGTGCTGTGCCCCTGCTGTGTTGCAACTCCTCCTGCTTGCGCTCGGTGCTGGCGACAATGTCTTCTAATTTCTTTCGACGCTCCTCCTTTTCTCTCCGCTCCATCTCAGGCTTGATAGCTAGATATTCGGCAAGTGCCTTCGCCTCGGTGACTGTCCGCAGACGCCGTCCGTCAAGGTTGCGAGAGGATCCGTTCACGTCACCCTGCTTCTTCTTGCGCGACGACATGCGGCCACCCTGAGCGCGCAAGATGGATCCGAAACCACCCTTTCCACCGCACAGAGGTACAGTCAGGCGTAGTGACAGAAATGTGTCGGCTGGCGAAGAGAGCAGTGATGAGACGGGGGCTTCATCATGGCAGACTGAGCGGCGCGAGTTTGTGGTGAGGATGTAGGATGAGTTCTGAATCCATGGTGCGCGTTCATAGAGCGTTTCGTAGATGGAGCTGAGAGGCGCACTCTTCTCGGTAGCAAAGGCGATGTTTTGACCACGGATGCTGTTGACGATGACCGTGACAGGCGACTCGGTGGCGACGTCCATGATGACGGTTTATCGTGAGTGGAGTTGTGAGTCGGAGTGGGGTATATCCGTGTTTTTCGTTCGTTCCAGTAGTCGGATGCAGGTTGATGTTGTTATTGCTGTATGCTAGTGTTTGCGTGTGTGTATGTGGTGTGAAGGCTGGATTGGTATTGAAGCAGGCGGCGGTACTAAAGACCTAGACGTGCGACTTGGCATAAGTGGTCATAGCGCCTCGCTTAGATTAGTCGCGCACCCTTCCGTCGAAATGCCTACGTCCGGCGAACTTCTACTCATCGACCTCACCAACCAGTTCAAGCATCCCCGAGTCTTTTCGCAAACCGTCAAGATGCTCATCCCCAAGGCCGACCGCAAGGCGATCCACGAGTTAGTCCACCTCTGCAACCGTCCTGGGAACTCGCGCAGTCGAGCTCTGAGTTTCGCATGAAATATTCCGACTTGATTCCTGAGCTTCCCTTGGCCTTTCAGTATATTCAATTGAATCAAACGGCTGACAATTATTTCACAGGTACCTCTTCCGAGGTTAGTATCCCCGCGCATTCGAGCCATGGCTATGGCACAATTATACATTTTGGCGGCTTTGCTGCACACTACAAGGATAGGCTGACACACGGTCACCACAGAGGGCGTACTGGTCGCAAAGAAGGACTTCAACCTCCCCAAGCACGGAGAGATTGACACCAAGAACCTTTTCGTCATCGTACGTGTTATTCTTCTACTTTGAAATCAATTGATTTGCTAACTCTAGACAGAAAGCTTGTCAGTAACATGTGCTACACCGCAACCCCACGTTGGTTCCTAACAGTCAGCAGGCCAGTCTTTGACCTCCCGCGGTTACCTCAAGACCCGCTTCTCATGGCAATACTACTACTACACCCTCACCCCCGAGGGTCTCGACTACCTCCGTGAATGGCTCCACCTCCCCGCCGAGATTGTTCCCCAGACCCACATCAAGCAGCAGCGCTCTGCTCCTCCCCGAGGCATGCTCGGTGGTGACGACCGTGAGCGCCGTGGCGGAGGCCGTGGCGGCCGTGGCGGTGACCGTGGCGAGTACCGCCGCCGTGATCAGGGCGAGAAGGGTGAGGGCGGTGCTCCCGGCGAGTTCAAGCCCGAGTTCCGTGGTGGATTCGGTCGTGGCCGTGGTGCTGCTCCTGCTTCTTAAAGCAGTTGAGAGGGCTTTTCGGAGTAGGGCTAGATATCGTTTCATCTTCATGTCGGGCTTTACTGCATAACAAAATGGGTTCGGATACGGCGAAATGACCGGATGATACTACGAATGGATCGCTTGTCTGAGTTGCGATGTCGCAGTCTTAGATGACCGTGTTCTCAATGATACCCCATACGCTTCGGTGATTCTTCAATTGTTTTTGTCATTACAAGTTGTTCCATGACCACTGTCGGGAAGAGTCGTTGCAATCAGTCTCTTCAATGTCCGCCTTTTCCTGGCTTCAGTAACCCATCCCCACTGTTCATCCACATACTCCCTACTTGCTCAACACTCAACCCACTCATCTCCTTTTCAACCAATTCCTTCAAGAAACTCATTCTCTTTTCCATCTCCAAATCACCGCCTTGCATATCCCCTTCCTTATGTACTACCTGCCTCCTCCCCACCACTGCCACATTCCTCGTACTAGGAATCCTCAAATACTCCTTCTCAACCTCAAACCCCGTCTCCTCCGCCAAATGACACACCCACGAGCAAAGACTCGCATACGCCGATGGCTGCTTGTTCTTCTTCCGTGCCTTCTCAGTCGCCGGGTCTGCAACAAGGTGTTTAGCATGCACCGGCGCACGGAACCGTGTGCCGCCTAGATCATGGCTGCAGCATGGTATAGCGATGAAAGGTGAGGAATTCAGATATGCGAGAAGAGGAGTCCAGGGTGTGAGTTCGTCGGCATGATTGCTGATTATGAAGGTTTTTGGGGGCAAGATGCCGCTGTGGTGGGGTGTCGTTGTTGTCGTGGACGAAAGGGTTTCAGGCGTGATTGGTGAAAGAGAACGAGAGGCTTGGATGATAGCTGGTACGAGTAGCATTTCCTTGAGTTTTTCAGCGTGCGATGGAGGGAATGTATCCCAGGATTTTCTGCTGCGCGCGTCGAAACCCCAGCCGGACCAGCCTTGGGTGGTTAAGATGGAAACGAGGAGGCCGTTACCGCAGCCGATGTCTACGAAGCCGGGGAAGTTTGATTGTGCTGCCTTCTTTCTTTCGGATTTAGATACTTCGTCGTCGGGTGCTTCGGAGTTGGCTTCGCCGCCGTACATGTCTACCCAGAGTTCCTCAAGAAAGGCGGCGATGCCTAGATCCTCGAAGACATGTTTCTCGGGTGGTGTTTGCTCGATCCATGCGGTGATGAGATCCTTTGCGTATTTGCCCTTGAGATATGCATACGTGTCTTGGAATCGTTTTTGTCCGATTATCCGATCATGATGCACGCGTTTCCTGTAGCCTGCCTGTCGACCGCGCGCATGCTTGTGTATGATCTCTGCAAGCTTGAGTGCTGTGCGCTCGAGTCGATTGTCCAGTGGTACTTGAGGAAAAAGGTTGTAGTAGACGGATAGCAAGCCCGGTGACTCCAGGCCAGAGGGTTCGTCAGATTTCGTAGGAAAATACGTGTACAGGATTGCCAAAGCGCGGACTTTGGGATGGTAGTAGGGAATCGCTTCGGCACCACTGTCGGTGTCGTCAACATGCGGAATGTAAATGACCATGTGTCTTTCTGCCTTAACCGTCTCTTCTTTTTCTTCATCCACAGTAGTCACCGTGATATCCTCTTCTGAAACAAACAAATGACAAGTCTGCATAAGTGCATCGTCCAACTTAGGATTCCGTGGCACCAGTTTCCGCACAACTGTGTAGTCAAGTGTGTATCCTGGCAGTCCGCCTCGGATTAGCCGTGGCCGGCATTCTGGGCGCAGGTGCTTGATGATGTTAGCGAGTTCCTCGGGCGTCTCGGCCTGCGGGTTGAATGTTGCGTCCGTGAAGCTGGTGTACGAGAGCTCTGCACGCGAAAGATGCGAGGCGGTGAGATTGGGGTTTTCGAGTAGATTATGGCACACGGAAAGAAAGTGGTCAGGCGTGAAGTTAGCGGGTGCGCATTGTATGGGGGTCCACAGATCGGAAGGGAGTCCAGAGGGGATCTTGGGCCATGAGGTGGTGTTGTAAGGTGCGAATTTTTCGCCTAGGATCTCTGGTGGAGAAATACACGGTACTGCTACTGTTCGCTGTGTTGCTGGCGGCGTCTCTTGTTCTTGGTTTTCTTGTGTTACGCTCTCGTGATCTGGGACTTTTGACCTTTCCTGCGCCATGACTCCTTGTACCACTATCTCTTTCTGATTTGCAGTGACTTTTTTCTTTCCGCTTGTGACTCATATAATATGTGAAATATTTGTCAAAATACGGTTTTCGGACTATGTGTTTCGATAGAAAAGTTTGTTGACACAAACATGGCAGCGAATCAAGCCATTGTCGCGCAAGATTGTTATTGTAAAGATGGTGTTTGTGAGTAAGCGTCGAAGCGATCAAATTGGACATTAGCCCCTCCACTGTTTTCCTGGTATGAATGCAGCCACACCATGTCCAACATAACAAAACTGCAAAGTCAGCGTTTTGGGATTTTCTAGCAAACATATTTCGGTAACCTCTGTTCTAGTCGTTGTCTCGAGTGATGCTCCTAAATATGTTTTTTAACGATGCTGTATGCCCATGCATTTTGTCCTCTTGATTTGCATTTCTGTACAGAAAACTCGTAGATAGCTCGACAGAACCGAAAATAATCTATCATATCTCTCTATACATGTCCATGTACAGCATACCGTCTAATGATAACCTATACTCGTCAAATGAACGCAGACAGCAAAAAGCGCCTTATCGAAGTCCCATCACACCTTGCTTTTTTTAAGCTTTTCACCTGCCATAGTAATGCGCCATCTCAAGTCCTGCCCTCTTGAACCCACACTTGACATAGAACCCCTCGTTCGCCTCTGAGCAATCCAGAATAGTCTTGTAGCACCCAACCTTCTCCGCGACGAAATCCAGCGCTTGGATGATTCTCAGTCCGAGCTTCTTGCCCTGCTGGTCTTTTGCAACCGCAATATCCTCGATGTGTCCGACAAGACCGAGTTGGTGGATGAATTTGCGCTCGACGATAAGGGCGCCGGTACCGACAATGGCGTTGGACGAGTCGGTGATGCAGAGGAGGAAGTATTCATCGTTGCGGGCGGACATCCAGTCATAGCGCTTGTTCCATTGCTGGAGAGAATACGTATTAGTTATACTAGATTGTAAAACGAGAGTGGTCCATTTCCTTGTTTGCTACGTTTTGTAGAATATGCATGTCACTTACCTCTTCAGTTATGTCACCAACAGTAGTGAGTACACGTAGTACATCCAGGAACCCATTTGCGTAGTCCTTTCGCTCGAGGGGTCGGCAGTTGTAACCTTCTGGTAGAGCCTTGAGCACTTCTGGAGATATAAGATCGGTGCTAAAGAGCGGGCCTTCTCCTGCTGCAGACATTGTGGTGGTTGTATATGTCGGTGTAAATTGGCGGTGATTCCGAGGATTGTTTATATGCGTCGCCTCAGGGATGGCAAAGGATTATATAAAGCAAATCGCAATTGAAGTGTCAACAAGATTCTACAAGCTCAGACGAGTACAGTTTCTTCCGCAGCGAAGATGGGAGAGCAGGGCAAAGAAATAACGGGCGTGGTTGGCTTATCGATACGATTGGCGGTGGGGCTTGGCATTACCCTGAACAAGACGAATGACGACGGATCATTTCTACCCTCGGACTCAACACCAAATTAGCCGCAAAAGAAATTCTATATTTAGAGCAATACAGCCCCGATACGAGACTTTGCCTTCATCGTCCGAAACATGATCGGTATCCACGACATCGCGTTAGATCATTACTACATTCTCGGATCCCCCGACTTCACTTTCTAACCACATCATAACTCGTGGGGCATCTACGCCCGCAACGACGCCCTCATCATCGTCTCACAATCCAAGTCATCATGTTCTAGCACCACGCCCACAATCTTCGCCAGCGCCTCCATAAGCCGCATATTCTGTCTCTGTAGCAGCATAACCCGTTCCTCCAGTCTTTCCGTCCTACGCACTGAATCCTCTTCCTCAAATCCCTCATCGTCATGCGCATGCATTATAGCGTCGTGAAACGCATCTGTGGTACATGCGGCCACGTCAACAAAACTGTCGCGGTATTTCCCTCTGATATTCCTGCTGTAATAGCCATCAGGCGTTAGTTTACGTTTTACGTGCTGTGAATCTCGCAGTTTATGAGCTCGTGCTTGTTCATGATAAGTCATGTGCGGCTCAGAGAAGGAGTGCATTGCTGCTTCAGATGATCCGTATAGGATATGCTGTACAGCAGAGTTCTCAGGCGGACACAGCGTATCTTCCTCGAAGCCGTTGGACGAGACATTGCGTGTGTGCTGTTGACCCTGGACTGGTAGCGCTGGAAGCGGTTTGACTGTCATATCGCATTCGTTTTCCGTCGTTGGTATCACAATCCGCAGGTGTCTTACGCCCCCAGACGTTTTCGTCTCGCGCACCCAAGCGGGGTTAATAGGTGTCTGTTTGGCTATTCTCTCAGGAGAAGAACCTCCTCCATGTGCCGGTGCCTGCTTTTTTCGCTCCTTCGGTCGAAAGAATTTGATACTCCTTTTTCGTTGGCGGAGTTTAGGGTGCTTGGACTCCGTAGGCGATGGTCCGGTATGTTTGAGATAATAGCTGAGATCGTTCAAGCCAAGATTGGCGTTCGCGGTGAGTGCTTCGTGACTGAGGATTGGTGGCGCCAGTCGGCCTACCGGCGGATGGTCTCTCTGTTCTGCTTTCCCTACATCAAGGTATTTCGGGCCTCGCGCTTTATGTTCACCGTTCCGAATATGAATCTTCCTAGACAACACATCTTGTCCATGGTCTAGACTGCCGTTTTCACCAACCGCCGGCAAAGAAGGAGCGATATGAAACGGGAAGCCTGAAGGTATGACGCTCTTTGGCCCTCGATAGAGCAGTGCTGGTAATGCCTCGCGCATGTCCGATTCTTCAGCAGCATAGCTCACATATTGTTTCCTGACTGGTGCAGAGATTGATCGCTTAGGTAGTTCAGGAACAAGCATCTCTCGCGAATCAGACGAGTACGCATGGAACGTCTCAGAGGTTGAAAACGGTTCGCCAACCTGGCTGTCCAAATACTCCTGCGTCACTCCAAAAACAGCCACATTCCCAGCCTGTTCGATCTCTTTCTGTGGCAGTTCACCAATGACTTCACGGCTAGCCTTCCGCCTGTTTTTGGTGCTCAGATGCTCCAGTGATGCATGTCGTGAAGCACTCCTCGAATCCGGCGCAGTGACCTTGAACGATACTCTGCGACCTGAGTACTTTCTATCCGGGGAATGATCGATTTGCGGCTTCGTACTCCAACCACCGACTTCATATCGTGTATACCCAGAAGGCAAGGCTACACGTGGCTCGTACTTGAGAGCTCTAGCCACTGGAAGTGAACTCGAGCGTTGAATCGGCTTTACCGATAATAGATGATCCTCTCTTGACGATGGAGATGCTACCTCTTTCGAATCGAGCTCTACCGGAGTCGCAGGAAGAACAGAAATCTTGTAGTCCCCTTGACGCGACTCTGCTGAAGAACTGTACCCGCATGGACTCGCAAATATAGTACTCTCATCAACCGACACGGCGCAACCAAACATCCTATGGCAGGAGTACTTTTCACGGGAATGCCCTAGCGATCCATATGCATCCATTGTCCTGGGCGTTTGCATTTCGTAACTCCTTGGAGTGTGATTGAGAAAAGTCCCTTTCCCCCTCTTCTGGGTCTTAACCTCATGTTTGAAAACTATTGGCGGCGAGAGGTCGAGGCTAGCCGGTTGCGTGTCTGCAGTGGTCGGTGGGGTATTTTCGTCGAACATTGAGGATGTTGATATGCTCTCGAACGAGCCTGATGTTGTGCTTGTGCGGTTACGGGTGTCGTAGAATGTTCCAGCGTATTGAAGGGCATTCCACCCTGTGTGACCGAACATGGGGAACGAATTCAGGATTCTCTCTGTAGATACGGAAGACATTGGCGGCGGTAGTTGTTTTGGCCGGAAAACTCCGAAGTGAACGGTCGTGACTGCTGGACTCCTTCTCGGACCGGTATCAGAGCAGACGCAGGGAAATGCTTGCTCGGTAAGTGAGACTGATGAGAATCTAGTAGCCCAGCAGACGCAGTGTTTTTGTGTCTCAGGATCTGACTGGACGAGTAGTACCCGTGGCGTGCGATTGTTTTACGGAATCTCACTCTCTGGCAACCGACACCTCCTTTGGACCTATACTTCCTGCAAACAATTCGCGGTCTCTAAACCAAATGGGAAAATAATCATGCAATGCACTCTTTCCGCATACGCGTGTAAACAAATCGCTTCTCAATTTCGTAATCGTACAAAAAAAGACAGGGAGCTCAATCGTCGCACAACAGTGTATCAAAGGCAAAACCGACAAGCAAACAGAGTTTTAAACAATGCAGCAATCGCATAGACACAGATATATCTTTTTTCGACGTCTGAAACAGAAATAGTGGAAATGAGGAAATGAAGCCAAAAAAAGAAAATAGTCGACGCAGAACACGAAGCCGAAAGAAAGAAGAAAAACGAAAATCAACTACCGTTACCTATCCAAATTCAGACTCCCCATCACCACAGTAGTGAATCCCATACAAACTTCCATCTCTCACCGCAACATTTCCATACTCTCACTCGATAACAAAAAAAATAAATAAACTCCCTCATCATCGATCCCTCAAAAACACCAACGCATCACCCCAGCCTCCCCTCCGATGCACTGATCCCCCATCGCGCACAGAGTCCCACGAATCCACGGTACACATTTCCATCTACGAAATCGGGAAAGCGCAACAGAAAATCGTCAGCCGTATGTAGTTACTCGTGCCCCGGTCCCCAATCCTTGGTAGCCACACGACGTATGTCCTTTTTGCTTGTTCCGGCAGCAAAGACAAGGAATAAACGTTAGCCCCGGTATCTGACGCCTGCCAGATGCGCGAAAAAAAACATTGAATTGTATAATGCTGGAGTAGGCAGAAGAAAGGAAAGGGTATTTTGAAATGGGGGATATGTAAGGGTGAAAGGGGGGGGAGGATTGGCGTGTTTGGAGGAGTTGCGTGGCGAAGATGCAGATACATACATACATACATACATACTTTTACTGTCATGATGTTTTATTGTCAGCGGCAAAGATTGCGCGGGTGACGCATGGGTTGAACAACGCATGAACCAGGCAAATGCATCTAGGAAGACAAGGGGGGGACCAAGGAAATCGGTCGATGCAATTCACAACAAAAATTCACTCACCCCCCCCAGCTCCCGACCCAACCCAGCCTCCCAGATATGGTTAACGATAAGTAGCTGCCCAAATAGAACAAAAAATCAGGCTTATGGCATTCCCCACACACACATATATATATACGTGCCTACCTACCGGGGCGGGAAGAATGCTTCAACTACCGTACGTAGCCAGTTTCCTGCAAAAAAAAAAGAAAGGCAAGACAAAAGACATATAACCCACGCACCACCATCTGAACCTCACACTTCCCCGATCAGCGGCGCGGATATCATCGCAGCCGTGCCAGAACGATCGGCTTGCGTGGCTTCTTTTCACATGGCAAAAGTTTTGAAATCCCCCCCCCAAAAAAAATCAAAAAACGGCATGCTGACCCATGTTGTCTTTGTCATGAAAAAAAAACAAATAAGAAACATATGCAGTACGTATCAAATGTGGCTAGTATCTAGATAGAAACCCCACACTCGATAAATATTGTCCGCCCCTCACCCTCCCAAGAAAGCGCCAGGTTAATGCCAATACACTCGCTATTTCGTACACATGGACTTTGACAAAACGCAAAAGAAAAAAAACCCCCCGCCCCCCGCTGCCCCTTCTTGCCGCACGCTGGGCCATGCCCATCTACTATGCAGCGCACTCGAGTCTCCAAGTTACCCTGTCCTTGGTTTCTTATTCTTGATAAAAGGATTCGCCGGTTCGCGGGGGCGACGCCGAATTTTGGGTTTGGCCATGGACATGCCTCCAATGACGTCGGTTGGAAGCGGGACGGCGCTACCGTTTGCGGCGCCGCTGCCGTTGGTCGCGTCTGCACTTGTTGATGTTGTGGAGTTTTGGCGGGATGGGTCGGCGAGAGCTGGGGTTGAGCGGCCACTTCCGCCGTTCATAGGGGTTGAGGCAGCGTCCGAGGCGATGTCATCCATTTCGACATCGCTGCTTTCTAGTTTGAGACTGTCTACGCCGTTGGGTTCTTGGTCGAGTTTGCGCTTGGTGTGTTGGACAAGCTTGTGCTCGGCTTTGATTTCTTGTTTGATTTCCTGCTTGATCTCTTGCTTGATGTGCTTTGCGTCTAAGCTGGATGAGGTGCTGGCGGACTGGTTGCTTCCCGATCTGCTCATGGGTTCAGACTTGACTTCTGACTTGACTTCAGGTGCAGGTCGGTTGGGCTGCACGTATCCTTCCTTTGGTGCAGGGAACTTGCTCGAATGCTGGTTCAGCATCTTTGGAACGTCACCATCGGTAAACCGGTTCCTCTCTTTGGCATTGACAATCAGTTTGTTCCAATACTGTCCTCGCTGAAGCGATTCAGAGTTACCGAGAACCCAGAGAGATGATTTGGCACGCGTAAGACCGACGTTCATACGACGGATGTCCTGAAGGAAACCAATGCCACCTGCTGGGGAAGCTCGCACGCAAGAGAAGATGATGACTTCGCTTTCACGACCCTGAAAAGCGTCCGTGGTGTTGAAATCAATGTTTTCGATAATGCTCTGGCCGTATACCTGCATAAAACTCTGCTTCAGCTCACGCAACTGACTCTTGTAAGGCGTAATGATGCCGACTTTGCCCTTGAAGTCGTAGTCGGGGTAGTCAGAGGTCAGTCGCTTATACAGTTGCATTGCAACTTTGATTTCAGCAACGTTGATAAGCGAATGACCCTTTGGCGCAGCCGCCTGCTGACCTTTGACATCGAAAAAGCGATATGGTCCAAGGACCATGCTTTGATGCCACGGCTGCTTGCGAAGCCCAGCCATGTCACCACCATCCAACAGCCTGCCATCGTAAAAGGTCTGGCTGGGGAACAAACTGATTTCCGGATGCATACGGTACTGTGTGTCTAGCAAATGCACATCGTTTGGATGATTCTTCTGCATACGAACGAACAAACTTTGTTCGTACTGGAAGCGCGCCGCTTCTTTAGAGAAAACAGTTGGAGGCAATTGCTTTGGATCTCCGACCAAGATACACTTGGCGCATCCGTACTTGAGGGGAATGAGTGCGCTCATCTCCACACACTGGGCGGCTTCGTCAACAATGACGGTTTCGAACTCAATGCTCAAACCCTGGAACATTTCGTGACCTGATCCGCTCAGCGTTGCACAAATGACGTGTGCCTCATTCAACACTGCTTCTTGGGCTCTTCGTCGGTTGAGATCGGCATTACGGCTGGCAAGCTTCTCGTCGTCTTTTACGTTGTCAATCTTTGTTCCTAGAGCCGTCTTTTGTCTGCGCAGAGCATTGATGTCTTCTTCAAGCTTGGCGGCAGCCTCACCCTTGACCTCGCCAGAGTCTCGTTGCTGGTAAGCTTGCTTGAGCTGATCTGAGATCTTCTTGTGGTCTTGGAAAAGCTTTTGTGTTGCCTCTTTATCCTTGCTGTCCGATGGATCGACACCTAGTCGCTGGTTGACAAGCTCCTCAAGTGTCACATCCTGCACACTAGCTTTGATAGCATCACCTCGTCCCAAACGCACAATGTTAACTTTACGCGAATCGCCATTCAGCGTCTTGATTCCGTCCTTGAAACGCATCACCAACTCGTCAACGGCTGCGTTACTGGGCGCACAGACCAGCAACTTCTTTGATGCAGCCTCTGATCGCTGCTGGCCAGGAACAGAAATAGAAGTACCGCGATTGCGAAGGCTGTCACTGAGTATGGCTCCTACAATTGCAGTAATGGTCTTGGTCTTTCCAGAACCAGGGGGACTGCGATGGTAATTAGCATTTGTAGTAGTAAACGAACATGTGATGACTTACCCTTGGATCAAAGTGAATGCATCATTGTCAATAGCTGACTTGATGGCTTTCGCTTGTGCAGTATTGACGTTGTAGTTGGAGATGAGCGGCTGGATCTGACTATCCTTGTAGGTGAGGAGTGGAGACGGTTTCGCCCGGATGATCTCATCGCATAGATCATAGTACTGAAGACCCTTGAGCGCACCATATTCACGTTCAAGAGGAGTGATGGACTGCAGCTTAGTACCGAGTAGGGTGTTGTTTGGCTGTAGCGCCGAGTTCAGTGGATTGCCTGGTACGACGCGGTATGAGACTTCAATATGTTGTTGCTTTCGTTTCACACGGAACACTCTGGCGAGGCAAGTCGGTTCCTCAGCTGAGGGATTCTTTGACTGCGAAAAGAGAATAATGTCACCTTCAGAGATGAACACTTCCCTGTTCTCGACATGTGTCATAGTGCTACCAATCTCCTGGAACATATCGACAGCAGCTCGCGAGGTGATTCGTATCTCGTATGGCCTGGCTTGGTTCTCCTCGCGAGCTTTGACAAAGCCTTGCCACGCTTCAAGGGTTAGAAGCGGCTCGAAAGTATTTTGGTAGTCGTTGGGTGTGCGGAAAGTATTGAGGACCTTGGAATACAGCTCTGGTCTCGACTTTGGGGGAAAGTCGCCCTCGTGAAAGTAGTTCCAGCTGAGGATAGTACGGTGTAGACTACTAAGGTCAGGTGCCAAACGAGCACGCATGTCCTTGGCAGATCGTTGAGCTCTCTTCTTCTTCGTCGGCATTTGAATCTTGACTTCGTTGACAATGTTTGTTCTGGGTCCGGCCTTGACCTTTTCTTTCTTGATGCCAAAGAGATCTTCGTCAATGTCGCCCTCTTCATCTGATGACTCGTCAGATGAATGCATCAAGCCTTCGCCCTTTGCAGCCTGATCTTTGCCCAAGACTCCCAAGCCTTCCAATCCAGAACCAGCTTCAGCAGTGATGCCCCTAGCCGCTTTGGCTTTGGCAACCGCAGCGGCCTTCTCCCTCTCTCGTTTCTCCTTGTCCAATTGCCGCTTGCGTTTAAACTCAGCTTGCGTAGCATTCTTCTTGTCTTCAGCAGCCTTCTGTGCGGCTTTTTCTGCAGCCTTCATCTGCTCTCGTCGCTCTTGGAACTTGCTAGATCCGGAAGTCATACTAGCAAGCAACTTGGCCTTGGCATCAGCTGGTGACGATGAAGTAGCACCAGGAGCCATCCATTTGCTGATGGAAACTTGCTTGGGCTTAACGGGCTCTTCTTCTTTGACAAGCGGGCGTCCAAGATGCTCTTCCAAAGCCTGTTGGAGCTCAGCCTGCTGCGTATCGCTAAGCTTCGCGCGCACATCTCCTGAGAGCACGCGCTCCATGTAGGAGAGCGTATCAGCATCAATCTCAATAGATACCCGATGTAGCCGGACCAGAAGCTTGCTAATCAGCGTAACGGATTTACTCGACAAAAACTCGTCGCGAAGACGCAGCCATCTTGCTAAGCCTTCCATAGCATTTGCGGGTCGTGCTAGTAGCTCTTTGAGCAACTGTGTTTTTGACGTGGTCTCCTCGTCGTCTGTGGAAGGAGGTTTCAAGGCAGTTGCGAAAATGCTGCACTGGTCAAACAGAACATCAGCAAATTGCATAGTGTCTCTGCAGAAATCCATCATCATGGCCTTGTCATAGAAGCCCAAATTACTCCAGGCTTCGGTCGTTGCAAAGATCATAGTGAGTGAGTCCCAAAGGTTCTCCCACAGGTTCATCGTCGCCGCGGCGTCTCCGGATTCGTATTCTCGGCCACGCAAGATACCGTCTTGAGTGTTGCAAATGATGTCGATGATATCGTTGCAGGTCCTGATCATACTGGGCACGGGAGAGAATGCCTTCTTTAACCTGACCTGCCGCACTGAATCTGAGATACCTCGCACGACATGCCTGTAGTGGGCCTTCAGGATGTGTTGCAGTGCCCCGCGGCGCTCTTCTTCTCCACTGATGACCTTCAAAAGCTCAACAGCGGAGTTGCGGGTATCCTCCGTTGATGAGAACATCAACGAGACAATTGCACTGGCTGCGGGTTGTTGGCCAAACAGCGCTTGCAGTAAGGCGGGCTCGAATTCAGACATCTTCTCCACGACATCGGTAATAGATTGAGACAACAACCTAAAACGATCGTTGAAATGGCGCACCGTCGGGGGCACTTTGTCCACGCCCGACTTCATCTGCAGAGGTTCAAGGCCGATCAGGCCCCTCCCGGCAATGAGCATATGCGTTGCGAGTTCCAAACTGTCGGGCCCTATTGCCCTCAAGACAGTCTTCCAGATAGGACTGGACGGCGGTGTCTCAGTGGGCGATGGCTGCTTCGCAGATATCAATTGCCTCTCAATGATCAAAGACTGTGCCTCGAGCTTGAAAGCATGCTCAATGACCGAGAGTGCTAATTGAAAGTCCCCTTGGTCCTGTTTATTGCCCTTGAAACGCTTCAAGTTCACGACAAGTGCCTGTATATAGGTAGATAGCACATCAAGCATGCTGTTGACGGTGGGCTGGCCAACAAATCTATCAATAGTCTTGCCTTCTCCCATTTTGCGGAATGCATAGTCCAGTACTTTAAGACCTTCCCTGTAGCAATATTCCCTGGACTTTTGCGGGTACTTGTCTGATTGAAAGCGGCCAAGTAGCGCTTGAGCAAAAGGCCGAACCGCTGGTCCAAGATTTGCCAGCTTAATCGATTCAAGAAAAGGCGGTATCCAGGCAAAGGCAGAATGAAGGTTGTTCATATTCTGCTCCTTATCTTCCGCTGCTGCTAAGAGTATTTGGTTGAAAACGGGACTGTTAAACACTTGTTCAACCACGGTTGCAATAGACGGGGTAACGGCGTTCATGCCGTCCCAGTAGTCGACGGGAGACTTTTCGAGTAGTTGCTTCATGGTGGCAATCAAGTCCAAGAAGCCCTCTGATTTCAGCGAAAGGTGGTCGAGCATCAACCGATAGAAATCTCCATCAAGTCCTCGCAAGGATTCGGTAATGAGATCTCTGTCCATCTTTGCGACTATGAGTCGCACGCCACTCCAGAAAAGTGGTACCATGGAGATGTCGAGGTTGTACATCTGAATCTTCATCATGGCACTTGTGACGTAGTCCCGCACAGCCCAATCCCACTCCGACTTCAGCATAGTGCGCTTGAAAGTAGACCACGACTCTGTCGCCCATTTTTGGCGCCGCTCGACCCTGCTGAACAAGAAGCGCGTCATGGCTGGAAGGTATGTCTGAACTTTTAATCGTTTCTTCGTTTGAACCATGTCGAAGGGAGCGTCAAAGTGTTTCTGGAGGAGCTCCTCGTTCCGTATTAGTGCATCGCAGCTCAAGGCTTCAAAGAAACCATAGGTGCATTCGTTCGGCAGCAGTCGTACTGAGCGTGTTTTCGGTTCGGCTTTACGGAGGATTTCGGTCGCCTCGTCCAGGCCCTTGTGTATGCGTTGCAAGCATTGAGCATCCACCACCTCTAGAAATGGGCCAATGTTCTCCTCGTCATACGAGTCGAGCAGACGTGTCCGCCACTCGGCTCTGGACTGATGGAAGACCCTCACACAGACATCGCAGCTCTGCATCAGGTGGTTGAGCCGGCTGATCAGCCATTCCTTGTGTGGTGCCGCCTCCTCTCCATCAAATGCCAATATCTCCGTCGCCTTGAGTGCCGTCCATTTCCGCTCCTCGGCTGCCTGGATCTTTACCCTGCGGTCTTCGAGTTCGGCGGGGTCGGTTTCCGGTGGGTAGGCAGCGATGTCTTCGTCGTAGTAAACAGATCCATCGTCGCCGATGCGGGGACAGAAGAGATGCTGGTCTTCAGGCAGCTCTCGAAGCTCGCTGCAAGGAGCCAAGTCAGCCATGGCCTGTCAAGGTGCACAGAGATGATTGAGGAAGGAACACATGGCGCAGGCTGGTGATCAAATAGACTGCGACGGGTAAAGGCACGACATGTGTGGTCCTCTGCGCGTCTCACTACTTACTTTATCTTCTCGAGTATTTCCGCCATACTCTCTCACCAAGACGCTCACTTGGGACGGAATGCCCTTTCACAAGTCCCTATGAGATGCCAAGCCGCAACCCAGCATTGAACGCGCCCAAGAGTCCTGTTGACTTTTTTTCAAATGCGCACCTGTGTCTATCTACAAGGCGATGACCTATCAATCGTGCCAGGAACCGAGGTACGGACGCTCGCTATCAATTACCCGGTGCGCGGCACCGATTCTGGGTCAAACGTGCGAGGGCTGCTGTGGGTTGCAAATACGGGACTTGGGAATGTGTTGTCAAAGGAGCGTCGGTGAGAGAGCGGGTTCAGTTGGAAGAGGGTAGGGGTCGGGGGCGCCGGTTGCGACAGAAAGAAAGAAAAGGCACATATGATGGGACGTCGGTGCATTGGAACAAGGCCCCATGCAAACGCGCGACGCGGCCTCTGCTAGCGCCCCGCGTCCGCGTTCCTGAGCCTGCCAAGCCTATTACGCTTCCTGTTCTATCCCCATAGCAACTCTTTATCATGCATTGCACAGTTGACTTGAACTGAGATTGTTGGATTGGGATCGTTAGATGGGGATATCTAATCAGGTAATTTCAGACGTCAGAGTTGAGGTCACGAGACAGACACTAGTACCAATGTCACAATATGCACCACACTTCTCTACAGCATGTTTTTACATTATGATTTTCTCTGAACTCACTTGACATTGGACCGTAATAAATCCAGGCTTCTTCTATTAATCCATGACAAACGTTTCGGTCATCGAAATGTCAATACTGTAATACCCAACGCCACCTAAAAGCATTCCACTCTCCAACTACCATCCCATCTAACCGTCCACACCCCTCCCTTGAAGCACCTCTACCTTTCGCTCCTCCACCGTACTAAAATCCTTACGTGCGCTAACCAACCAATATACACCCGCAAAAGAAGCAACAATAACATATACCACAGAAACATCTATTCTCAAATCAGCACAATCCACTGTAATACGTATCCAAGCAGATAACTAGGAAGGGGTGAACTCACAATTCATATTACCCGGCTTAACAGGCTTCGCATAAGGGAACGAGTACATGACAAGCGTGAACAGCGTCCAGACAAGCAACACAACGTTTGCAACCGCACCCCAAGGACCCAGCCAAAACGGGCCATGATCGATATTGTTACGACCTCGAAGCAAAAGACATATAACGGGGATGGCGTAGCTGAGGTACAGAAGAACAATACATGCTGCGATCATTCTACAACACATCCCGTCAGTTCAGTCATATCCACGTGATATGAGAAGAAAGAGAAGGGAGAAAGAAAAAAAAAGGGAGAACTCACGAATTAAACGCCGTCAAAGACGCCAGATACAAACACCCCATGACAGCCACAACCCCACAACTCGCCGCATGCGCATAAAGCGGTACATCCAGCGCCGGATGCACCTGCGCCAACCACCGATGCCCCGGCACACCCCTATCGCGCGCAAAGCTCCAGCAAAGCCGACTCTGCCACGTATGACTCGCCACCAAACACCCGAGTCCTGTAACGATAATCAAGCTCTCGAGCACAATAGCGCCCGCGGTACTCTTATCCAACGCACGATAAAAAATCTCGAGAATAGGGACGCCCGTTGCCGAAGCACTGATATCAGCAAAGTCGCCTACGATGGAGAAGAAGATGGCGACGGAGAAGAACCAGCTTGTTACGAAGCCGATGGCTACAGTGCCCATGATGGCGATGGGGACCATTTTCTCGGGGCAATGGATTTCCTCGGCGAGATGCGTGGCGCAGTCTAGACAGGCAAAGGCCCAGTTTGTATTTACGAGGCCGACGATAAAGGCGATGCCGTTTTCGCTCCAGCCCGTGTTGTTGATGAAGGTGGCGAAGACGAAGCGGGCGTGTTGGTGCGTGGGTGCTACAGCGGGGACGGTGATGAGGATGACGAGGAAGGACACGAGCGAGGTCCAGAGCGTGGTGCTGCCGACCGAAGGCAGGATCTTGCCGTAGCAGTTGAAGAGGAAGCAGAAGAGGTTCGAGAGTTGGTAGGCTAGGAAGACGTGCCAGGTTTTGATCGTGCTTTAGCATGCACAGTATACTTAGTACTTCCTTCTTTCTATCTCTCTCTCTCTCTCTCTTTCATATAGACACACACACACATACACACATATCTCTTCATCACATGACATTTCATTCACCTCCTCCCCCCCCAACATAATCAAGAAAAGAGAACAAGGAAGGGGACGGGATATGGGGAAACAAGGAATATAAAAAAAAAATCAAACTTACAACTCAGGATGCCCCAACTGCCAACACCCCACAACCGCCCCCCCAACAGCCAACGCAACAGACGCACTCGTAAACATAGCCCCCCACCACGCCAACCACCCCGTAACATAACTCGCGCCCCTCCTCCACCTCCCCGGCGCCAACACCCCCGCCCAAAAATACTGCCCTCCTGCATTCGGCATCGCACTCGCCAACTCACTTAGACTAACTCCCACCGCCGTCGAAATCAGCGCAATCAGCAAAATCCCGTAGATAACGAGGAGCGGACCGCCAGAATTGATGCCGGTGATGAGGGCGGCCGAGATGCCGAACCACGAGTTTGTGATTGAGAAGCCGACGCCGAGGACGGACCAGACGGTGTATTTGCGGCGCATGTCCTGCGTGTAGCCCATTGAGGCGAGTTTGAGGGCGTCGGCGTCGACGGAGGTGAGGCTGGGGGGTGATTCTGCGTCGTGGGTGGCGGCAGCGGTGAGAGAAGCATCGTGGGTTAGGACCTCCTTTTGCGTTGGGGCTGGGGGTTTGGTTTCTGATGAGGCATTGCGTGTCATTCTTTCAAGTGGGGAGTAGTAGCCTAGCAGCTAGATGAAAGAAGGGGGGGGAAGAGAAGGGAAGAGTAAATATGTTTTTAGAAGAAAAAAAAGCCAATGGATCAAGTTGCTACACGATTATCCTGGTACAGAATGCTTTTATGCATGGTGCCAAGTGCGGGTTCGCGGGAGGGGGATCATTAAAGCTTATATGCCGGCTTGCAGGACGTAAGAACTCATCTTATAGGATGCTTCGGCACTATTATGGAGGGGAAGGGGGGGGAGAGAAACAAACAAGTCGTAGATAAGGAAGTAGCAAATCATCGTCGGTCGAGCTGATAAAAGGAATTATACATTTGTATTGGTTGCCGAGCTGTGCACAGCTTTCGTTCGCGCTTACTATGGTGTGTGGTGAGAGAGTCCAGGTCCCCTACTAGCACGGGACAATAGGGATGGCGTGCAACTTGCGCGAATGCACAAAGAGCTGGGCTATACAAGCAAGGTGAGTTTTTTGACCACGGCTTGATATTAAGCGAATCCTACTTTATGAGCAAAGCTGAAAGCATGGACTACGCGAAGCAGCTGTGAAAGTGGGTCAATGCAATCCTTCGGTCGGGAGACCATGTGTCGTGGTCGTTTATACCATGGTGCTTTTAATGCGCGGGCTGGCTAGTATACTTAGGTCTAGAAGAACAAAGCAACGTGTGGATTGGTGGAAACGCAAAAAGGTTCGAACCAACACACGGGACCGACGGTATCAATGGCCGGGAAAGGGTACTGGTGATGTAAAAGAAATCGAGGTCTGTGTGTCACGTTTGGTCCCCAGCCAAGGGCATTGGCTCTGCGGAATGCGGGGATCGCTCGAAGAAGTAAAATGCCCTGCGACGGGACGAGGCCGGCATCCGAGCGGCAGAGTGACGCGTATCGTGGCACACAGTCAATAAGTTCCCAGGATCTACACAGTATGGACGCATGAGATCCAGTCAAGTGTACGAGGCGAGCAGAGCAGGTGGGTCTGCGCAATCCATGCTCAGACCTCCCCCCCCCCATGTCTTCGAGAAAATCGTTGGCTGTGAGCACCGTGGGCAGGAGAAGAAGAAATGGTACAAGACGGGAAGCTCTCTTGTCGCACTACAGTTACGCCGTGTGTATCTTTAAGTGGAGAGTTTCAGCGGAGCGGCCCGTTACTGTGGCCTTGCGGTAGCTGGCAGGGAAGAAAAGAGGTCAGCCCTATGGCGGCAGTAGTAGTCAGCGTAATCAAAAGACTTGTGGTCCGACACACGCCATACTTCTGTCTCATCAAGCAGTTACCTTGTCTGGGTATGTGCGTTGTTCGAAAAAAAGAAAAAGGCCAGGACCCTGATTTTTGAGTGCTGATAATCTTCATCTGCGTATCCATAGGGCGTTTCGTCACCCCCACAAGCCTCATTCGCCCAACCGTGGCGCTCTTTTGCATTCTCTCAAACACCCTCTTTATAGGTGCACGGCTTCTTGATAAAGTTCCGAACTTGCCGGTGGCGGGAGCGCTCGCACCGGTGGGCTGCCTGTGTTCCCCGTACGTGTACACCGACATGGTATCACCATGTGTACTCGTATTGAAGCAATAGGCCAAGATGATTGCTCCCTCCATTTCAAATGTGTTCATGTAGCCGGGGTTTCCTAGTCGCCTCGAGTCCTCTTTGCGTATACATAGGGCTTCACAAAAAGTGATGCATTCGCGGGTGTAACGGAACCTCGAGGGCATTCTTTTGGAATCTGTGATCTAAACGGACCGCAAAGGAAACCTTGCAACAAACCTTGGGCGAGTCGTGCACAAGATTAGAGGTAACGTTACATCTTCAGACCTCGTGTCCCGAGTGTAGTTTAGCAATAGTAGAGTGGTGCGGGTAGAGTAGTCAGAAAGAGTGCGCGTAAGTGGTGTATGTGTGGGATCACTAGTCTTGAGTTTATCGGGGCTACGTTGTGGATTCAAAAGGGTGGTGATGAACAAACCGACTAGAAAAAAAAGGTAACCGCATGATCACAAAAAGTACGGAGAGTTTGGTGTTGGGGCAGTGGGCACGTCATCTTCTCCCAGAAAGGCAAGTATGGGGCGACAAAACAGGAAGCAATGCCCAGACCAAACTAGGCTTACAGGGAAGTAGCGGCCCACGAACAAACGGGACACAAGTGAGAAGGTGGAGCGTAGAGTGAATTATCGTACTGCATTCGACCCGATGCCATGGGCAGCGAGAGAGAGGGGGAGAGAGAGAGAGATCTGATCTAAACAGTACCTGCTAAATGAGACACCAAATGCTAGAGATGTCGAGGGTGACGGCAAAAGGAGATGAGAACAAAGAAAACACCACACCACGCCAATATCTGCGTAAGGACATACAGTCGTCCGACAAGTGCAACTGCATTTCTCTCCAACATTGCGTGCCCACATGATATCGTGCTGCTACTACACTGCTGCTACCGCCATTGTAATGCGAAACTCCGCATCTCGTACACCGGCGCGACCGCTCGCCGAGCGACACCGTGATTACTTTTTTGCCATTATGTGGGTATCCATATCCAGTTACTATGCGCCTTGCGAGGAGTTGACCTGCTACCGAACCGGTAGAAGTATACATGTATTAACGTCTAGCCCAGCTTCTGGTCCTGGGGGTAGTGACCTCCAGGATGGCGGGGCATGCCTTGTTGCGCCATGGGGTACTGGTTTGACTGCTGCTGCTGTTGCTGCAGATAGCTCTGGTAGTGCAGAGCAGCCTCTGGGGTCATGTAGGCTTGGGGCATGGCCTGGTTGTTGGGGGGCATGCGGGGCTGGCCCGGTGGCACTTGAGCGTGGTTGTCCTCGGGCGACTCGACCGTGTCGTTGTCGACACCGTTTGCATCGCCACTTGAGGGCTCTGGGGCATTCAGGCAGGCCTGCGGGCGTGGTTAAGAATGGAATGCGAAAGGGATTGGGTTGAAAGGGGAGGAGAGCAGCCTTACCTGGATGAGGTTCTTGCCCTCGGGCTTGGTGACCAGCGGTTGCAGCTTGGGTGTGGTAAACGTGTAGACAAGACCCGTCTCAGAGACGACGAGCAGTAGAACTTGGGTGCCGGTAAGAACGGACAATTCGTAGGCCTGCGAGGGTTGCCACGGTCAGCAAAAAGAAGGGCTTCCTCTTGGATGCGCGCAGATTGGGGAGTTGTAGGTGGATGCGTGTGTGCAGGATGAGTTCGCGCGGCGCGCACAGGGACAACAAAAAAAATGGGCGGGTTTTTTTGACGAGACAAACATACCTTCTTCATGATACCAGCCTTGCGCTTGGAAAAGGTGATATGCCGACGCGACTTGTCCTGGATGAACTTGATTTCAATCTTTCTTCGCTCACGGCCGGGCTTGTCGTCGTCGTCGTCATCGTCGTCGGCAGCGGCGCGCGCACGCTTGACGCCGCGGTTCTCCATGCCCAGGGAGCCATTTCCGTCGTCGTGGACAGAGGGCGACGCGTTCTGGTCGTGCTCGGTGATTTCGCTGGCCATGGTGGTTGTCGAGGACGGCAGTGTGATGGTGGTTACCGGCAGTGTTTGGCGGACGAGGGCCCTAAACTGGATGCGGCGGAGTGTGGGGAGTTGGCAGGCGTTCTTGCGTGGTTTGGGCGGGCTTGCAAAATGTTACAGAACGAACTGCAGACAGGTTGAGTTTGGTTAGACTCAAAGGTTGACCTCAATAGGAAAAGGAAGCGCGGCCTGTTAAAAGATCGGGCGCTGGTCCCTATGTGATGGCGCAGCAGGAAATGGCAAGGAAAGGTGCGCGGGGAGGGCACGCTCGGTCGCACGGTGCTGCCGGCGGAAAGCGCTAATTACTCGGCGAGCCGTGCGGCAGGGAGTGGCTGGGGGGGGTGTGCCAGCCAGCGTGACCACACTGACCTGCGCGACCGGGGTGCGAGGGGCCAGGCAGGTGCAGCCAGGCGGGCAGGCAGGCAGGCAGGTAGGCAGACCAGGCCAAGCCAAGGGAAAAGGGAAGGGGAGAGGGCAGGGCAGGGTAGGGGTGACGGTTCGTGACGGAAAGTACGCACCTCGTTGTGTGACTTTTTTATTCTTTTTTGTCCTGGTCCTCTTTTTTGCAGTTGCTGGCCGGGCGTGTTGCTTTTCACGCGCGCCGTTGAGGAGATGGAGGAGGTGGTGGTGGATGGGTGTGTGGAGCGAGGGCAACAGTGTAGAATGGGTGGGCGCGTGTGGTTCTCGTGACCCTGCCTTTTCGCTGTGGGGGGGGAGCTGGGCCGCGGTATGCCAGGCGCGGACACGCAGGGACAGAAAAGAGTGGTGCAGCGTCGAGGTGTTAGGTATAGCCCGCGAGCTGTCTTGAGAAGGAAAGGGACGAACGGGATTGGGAATGAAACGGCGGGAGTGGTCAAGTATTTCTCTGGACGGCTGCTTTGGCTGCTTTGGTGCGGGCAGGCCGTCAACTACCCACTGGCAACTGGGGGCGGATGCCGCTTGAGCGCGACCCTGGTCACTGCTCTGAATCGCAGATCGGAACAGGAATCGCAGTCCTGGTGGCGGGCTGGCTACAAACGCGACCAGCAGCGGCGCAGGCTTCCTGGTGTTGTAGTATCTATATCACCACCATCACGACAACGACCATCGTCGCCATGGCTGCCTCGACGAGTGTTTTTGTCGAGGAGCGGGCATCAGGCAGTACGGGCGTCTGGACCAGCTGGACCTGTCAGGTCGCTTTTGGAGATGAACAGCAACGGCCCTCCCACACAAAAACAGCGCCGCCCGTGAGGCCGAGGGCTGCGCTAGACGCCAGCTGGGCACGGCCCGGGACTTGCAACGCCCGTCATTGGCTGCATCGGCGCGCTAGTCCCGCTCAAGTCAGATTGACGGTCAACTGGTGAATGTCGGTTGCCCACCCTCGGGTCGGCCTATACTTGCAAGACACTCACAGACACACGACGCACGGCTTACTCACCCAACTACGCTGCACTCGCTGGCTAGGGCGTGTATGAGAGAGTGTCGCTGTCAGGACTAAGTAAGTAGCAAAGGGCCCGTTGGCCTTGGATTTAGCATTAGCACCACGGCCGGCTTATGTACACTACTACTTATCCACGCCCATATGCATGCCACCTACCTACTGCTACCCAAGTGCCCCCCCTCCCGAATGGCCCATGGGCAGCCCTTGTGCATGCAGACCCATCCATCATCCATCGCCTCCCTAGACAACGACAGCTGCCACTGACTGCCACGGCGGCCGACACTTTGCTTGGTCCAGTCCAACGTCCCGAGGCGGCCCTGTGTTTGGACGGTGCAGGTGCTTGGTGGGCCCCCCCCCGACTGGGAAGCCGCCGCCTGCATCGCTGGGCAAGCACCACCCTTAGCCTCCTTCCCCGTGCGGTCTCGTTTCGCCAGCTGCCCGGTCTAGCCTTCCTCGCCTGCTGAGCGCCTTCCCTCGCCCTTGCCCTCGCTGCACTGTTGGTGGCGCCTGCCGCCTGCACATTTCCCACCCGCCAGCCCTCCAACAAGCCATCCGTCGCCCACTTTATTTTACTTTGCTTTGCTTCACTCTTACTACTCACTTACCCACGTGACCTCCCCCCCACTCCCCCATCACCACTGCCGCCCATCACCATTCTCCATGTCCTCCATATACTTCATACATACGCAAACCCTCATGTCGCATCTCTCACCTCACTCTCTCCATAAGTCCTCTGCTTGCTCCACCTCCCCTTCAGTGGCCGCACCGACGTCGCAAGCGCCAAAACATCGAACCACAATGCCCGTTGTGGCGTCCTCATTGGCCCCACGCTCTTGCTTCCAACACTACTGAAACCTCACACGCATCGTCATGTCTGCAAACTGCAACACAACCCCTCGCAGAGCCTCTTAACGCTGAGCCCTTAACACCCCTAATGCCGTGACTTGGTCTTTTTTCTGTTTTGTGACGCCACTTTTTTGCTGCTTGCGTGTGCTTTGCTGGTCGTGCTCTCTTTCCCTTCTTCTCCTTCTCCTTCTTCCTCTTACATCTAATCTTCCTTTAACCCGTCACTCACTCACTCGCTCGACGCAGTGGTTACCCATCACCGAGTACGCCGGACGAACTCTGTTCCATTCTCTGTTCCTATTTTTTCTTCTTCTTTTTTTGGTTACTTTTGAAGTCTCTGCCAACTTTCAAATCCACTCACTCTTAACCGTATCCAACCGCCAAGATGCCGACCAAGCTGATGATGACATTTGTGGGCATGGACTTGCTCTTTGCTGGCTGTGGAGGGTTGTTGCTGGGCTTCTCCCTCATCTCGGAGCAATCGATGCGTGCCAGTCCTACTGTCGATAATGTCACTAAGAACTTGCTGCTTGGACAGTGTCCCTTGACAGGTACGATGACGGCTCCTAGTGAACACCACTGTGACATTTTGATATACACAATCTATCAATCTTGAAACTATTACTACAACGACATGAACTAACAATGTATTCTAGCTGGTGTCGTCAACGCCATCTTCGTCTTCGTCACCTTCCTCCTCTCCCTCCCAGGTCTCTTCCTCCCCAACAACAGAGGCTGGCTCCGTATCCAAGGCTGGCTCGTCGTCGTCTGCGCTACCTTTACTCTCGGCCTCGGTGTCGCCATCTGGGTTGAGACTCTCGAGACGCGTAGGAACCTCAGTGCCCTCTGGGGAGGCGAGTCTCCTCTTATCCAGTCTCTGTTGCAGCAACGTGTAAGTTCTTCATTAGCCCCCCTACTTAATTGCAAAGGCATACAAGTGTTTTATCAAGTTTGACTAACGTCAAATAAGTTCGACTGCTGCGGCTACGTAAACTCAACCACCCCACCCTTCGTCCAAGACAGCACCTGCCAAAACACGCTCGTCGCCGCGCAAAAGGGCGGCTGCATCGGCAAATTCTCCTCTTTCGCAAACAAGTACCTCGATCAGATCTTCACCGCTGCCTTTGGTATCGTCGGTGTCGACGTCATTCTTGTCCTGTGCATTGCCATGGTGCTCAAGTACCGTATGGAGCAGGAGCGCTACAGGCACATTGATGAGAAGAATGGCTTTGGTGGATTGTAGGGTGGTAATGGTGAGAGTGGGGAAGTAGAAGGGGGTTGAGAAAGAGAAGTAGAGGGGTGATGGGGTGGGGGGAAGAGAAGGAAGATGAAGCAGTGTGAGAAGGGTATCTGATCATTCCTTCTTATTCTTCTTTTTCCTTCTCACTCTTAACCCTTTCAGTCCTCCCTTTTTTTTTCCTTCTCTCTTCCTTCCAGATGTTGTAAATGGTGCTCAGCAAGTGGAGGACAAGAAGAAGAAAGTATTAATTAAAAAAAAACAGTGTCTCAGCAGCGCTGAACAAAAAACTCTGGCGGTTCTAAGTATCATACTCTTCGTTTCTTTTCTTCGTCTTTTTTTCACAAAAAACGTCACTGGGTTGTCCTCTTTGTTCTTTTTTTTTCTTTCCATATAGATATACTGGAAGCTACGTAGCGGATCCTCCTTTTTTTTCAATGTACATAAAAGGCTGAGAATCAGAGTTTTGGTTTTATATAATGTTTGCAATATGTGTGTCTTTTGATTGAAAAAGTGGGGTTTACTCTGGACACACCGAAATAGATGTGTATAATTGTTAATCTTTTTTTATAAGCATAAAGGGAAGAAAAAAAAGAGATATTGTACTACCATTTTTTTCCTCCTCTTCTTTCTTTCTCTGCATTTATTCTTCTTCTTCTTCTTCTTCTTCTTCTTCTTTTTTGCCAAGTAATGCGTACACACGAAAAAAAAATCATGTCACCCATTTTCATGCCATAATCTCTCGTAAATACTGAATCTTTATAAGTTTTCTTGTTCTCTTTCTCTCTCTCTCCCCCCCCCCCCAATTTCAGAACCTATATATGAACAAAAAAATTATTACATATTTTTAGATGCCGCTTCGTAGAACGAGTTTTGCGGAGAAAAACATCAGAATATAGTATCGTTCTATTTTCAAAAACGTTAACTATATGTTTTTGCTTAAGAAAGTTTGGTGTAATGCTACTCATATGCGTTTGCGAGGAGAAAATCACGAAAGAAGAACGGAATATGATAGACTCCAGACTTATTTTTTTTGTCATCAATAACATCACCGTATTTTACAATGTTCGTCTCTCTCTCTCTCTTTATTTTTCTGAATAGTCTTGTTCATTTGCAGTTCAAACAGATAAACTACCTATCAAACACCCACCAATAATACATACAAAACCACCCTCACACAAGCCATCCCCATTTCACACGTCACCGCCCAACCAAACCCCTTCAACATCTCTAGTCCAAAACGTCCGTCATTCTCACTTTCAAAACCCGGACAAGTCATCTCGGAGAGATGGTAGTAGTGTGTCACAAAAGTCCGCGTGTCGGTACCCGAACACTTCAGCCTCCTACCCTTGTCTCCAATATATCCCGGCCGCTCGCCGCACGCCTCGACGCCTCACCTCCCCCCCACACACGTACACACAGACATGCCGTTATTCCCTGGACGCGAAAAAAGAACCGTGCGTGTAGACCCAAGAAAGAAACCCAAGAAAAATTCACATGCTTGTATCTTATTACAGGGCTGTTAATCCAACGATAATAGCGGGGAGACGGGGGAGAGCATAATCAAATAGTTTTAAGGACAACAGGAATACAAAGTGGCATTATGGGACTTTCCCCACGTGATGGAAATTGGTGTCAATGCAAACAAGCGTGGTTTAGTTTTTTTTTTCAGGGTACAACGGGAACTAAGCAACGCAAACCCCCCACCCACGACGACTGAACCAGCACTTAGCTTGCATGAACAAGGCCGCCGTCTCGCAACAAGCCCCATGCAGCGTGACAGGAGACAGGCGACGGGCGACAGGCGGACAGGACGAGCTTGAACATTTTTGGGAGGTGAGGACTAGAGGTGCATGTGCGAGGGCAAAGTGGGGTTTCATCTGCCCTGTCTTGCAGATATTGGCTGCCGTGGCTTGGACGCGACCAAGCGAAGGGGTCAAACGTTTGAAGAGATTCCTTTTCAGGCAGCGGTTGGAGCCTCGTCTCTCTTTCTAGACCGCCTTGGCAATTTCGCTCAAAGGAAATCACGGCTTGCGTGCATGAAATGAGCGTCGAAAATCGTTGCAACTTTTGATGAGGGTGGCTCGGGCGACGCGGGGATGTGCGACACGTACCTGCTCCTGCAGATCCCCCTGAGAGCGTTGCGTGGAACCCAACCATGCCAAGCACTGAGCCGACGACGGTGGGAATTGCTTCTGATTGAGGGGTGCAGGGGTTGCTGCCATCATGGCGCAACTTGTGTGAACGAGGTTTGATTGTTGGTCATGGCTGACGGCATGCTTTGGGAACGTGGGGTCTGGGAGTAGCATCCGAACATCGAGCTATGTTCAAGTCTGCGCAGCATCGACCAAGTCAAGATCAGATTCTTCATTCTGCTTGAAGATGCCGCGCGAGGGTGCAGATGGTGATGGCTTGTGTGTCTTTTTGAAGAACTTGCTGAGCCGGAGCTGGCTGTCTTCCTCGTCATTCCCAAAAACGTCGTGAATCTTCTTGCCGCCTATTCGCGACGCATGTTCCAATCGTGCGCACATTCGCTCTACAGAGTTTTTGGTTTCTAGAATCGCAATGTCCACCACCGCGCCAGCTTCGACAATAGAATTGCCTAGAAGCTTGATCTGCTGCGCAAGTGCATCGATCTGCTCGTTAAACTGCCTAACCTCTGATGAAGCCGGCACTGGAGCTTGAATTGGGGAAGAGCCTGCTTCGGACGGTGCTGAACTTGACAACGGCTGGTACGGCACAGCCAGGAGCCCTGGTCCAATGGCGATATCGAGAAGGGCCAGCCGGGCGGCGAGGCGGCCATAGTCAGTACTCTTATTTATGAAGAAGTCGGGTGAATTTGCAACGTGGTCAAGTACAAGGTTATGTGCCGTATGATCTGCAAGAGACGTGCTGACTGGTGTCGGGTGAAGCAGGAACGAGAGAGCCAGATGGCGCTGGAGGTATGCGGTCAATGGGCACTTTGCTGGAAGGGCGCAGGTCAAGTTTCTCTGTAATACAGGATGGGTGATTTTGGTCAGTAGCTGGGGCATGATTGTGTTGAGCTGGGAGGCGATTAGAAAGGGTACATCGTCTTGTGGAGGAGGGCCTCCTACGCCTGATATTAGCTTGTTGTTGTCGGTGAAATTGCAAATAATGGCTTCCATGGAGTCTTGTACAGCATACAGAACGTCAAAGTCTGCGGTAACACGGGTATCCAAGCATACGTGACATAGTAGATATAATGCATGGCTGCGAGTGGCTGTTTTCAACCTGTGGATGTCAACGACGGTGTTTTTTGTCAGAATCTCTTGTGCTTACCATGGCGCGGCTCGAGTAAGCAGTCTAGTGATTGGTTTCAAAAATGGCGGAATAAACGTTTTGATTTCAGATTGCGGGACAGATTGCGGAAGCAGCTGAGTATTCGACTCGAGTTGTGTGATGTTGGTGCCTATGCTTTTGAATATAGCGTCGAGTCTTTGTGAGTCGAGCAGGTCATGGAGATGGGCATGGTGAGCCTGGTGAATGTTAGAAGTTGTTTTGCATTGAACATGGGTGAGACGCCACCTCGAGGATTTCAAGGTACTTGCAATTAAGCGCCTCATTTTGGTTATAGCAAACTACAAGGATTAGTGGGGGAAAAGTAATAATGAGGCGGTGCGCGTACTTTGATCAATCATCCATGAGGCCAACTCTTTGGGAAGCTCTTGGATACGGAACACGTGCTGTGCAAAGCCGGTCATGAATGCCTGGTCTCTGGTGTCGGGCCGCTGGAAGTTTGAAGCCCAGCGATGCTGGGGAAGGACATTGATGGGAAACTTGGTCTGCATAGGGATCGTGTCTACGTCATGTTCAAAAAAGTAAAAGACAGTTTCCATTTGCGTAGCGTTTGTTCTTTGCATGGCTTGGAGGAGCCGATGGGCTTTGTGCGGGTCATCGTCGTCATCTTGCACGGCCTGACCGAGTGTTTCCTCGTTGATGGTGATTCGCATAGTCACTGGCTCTTCCACAGCCTTGTTGAGCACGGCTTTGTGCTCCTGGATCTTGCGCTCAGTCTCGAGATTCTTCTGGGCCGTCTGTACTAGGGTGTCGAACTTCTTCTTATCGTCCCTGGCCTTCTTGGTGGGTATGCGTAGTCCGTCTTCATCGTTGTCGGAGGTGCGCTTGTATCGGGTGGTGATTGTGGCCGTCTTTGGGGGGTTGGGCTTTGGGGCAGTGACGCCAAAGTCGAGATCGGGGAGGGAGTCATCATCGGAGTCTGAATTGAGCACGACCTCTGTGCCATTGGAGGTAATGCGCCTGCTGGTGGTGGGTGGGACTGGCGCTGTCTGCGATGGTGCGGGGGGGTGTATATTTGTTTGCGGCGGGGCAGGGGAGAAGAAGTCACGGATGCTTCTCTTGTGCGGCTTCATGACTTCATGGCTTGTGGGGTTATATGTGGTGGCTGGTGGTGTATGGCTTCATGGCGGGGTGCAGTCGAGAGGCGGCGTCACGCGTCTGGCGGGCAGCAAGGTCTGGCACGGTATCACGTGATGAATCTTACTAAGAAAAGAAAGTAGTTATACCACGATAGACGTCGGGGGCGGTGGGCGCTTTCGACCGAGCCCGAGATACTAACCCGATGTGGGCATTGACGACATAGAGTGGCCGGGCTGGCGCCTCAGCCGGCATCCGTGCCAGTATGCTCGCTGTTTGGCGCACACATGGTTTGGCAGCTAACGTCGCAGGCTGTCTGTGTTCCGGGTGCGTGGGCTGGGCTGGGGCTGAAAACAAGGCTGTTTGGAGGGGTTTGGCTGATTACAGGATGCTACAGAGGGAGTGTGTGTATGTGCTATTTGTGGAGCGGTGCAACGGCGAGGGTGATGGCATGGAGCATAGCAACGAGGGCAGAGCAGCAGCACAGACGGACTCGGACCCGACCATCTCCCGCCTCATCCAGATGCAGAGCCTCGAGTGGAGTCGGGGAACAGAAGGGACAAATAAAGGGCGAAAAATGACGCGCGACGAGGTGGCTGTCCCCGTCAGCCAACCAGGCCGGTGCTGACTGAGACGGCGCATGCTGATGGCATGGCTGACTTTTGGTCCACGGATCTCTGCGTCTGTATGGTGCATGTCAATATTGCACATTGATAATGCAGATTCCGCACAGCCGTGGGCTTACTAGAAACCATGTCGGCGGCGTGTACTAAGTTAAGTACAGATGCGACAAATCCTATTCTGGCCATCTGGCAAAGACGGGCCACGCGTCACCAAATGCCATGGCCTGCCGCCCGTCGTCGGTACGCGTGCTTCGGACGGTCAGGTCGCAGGGCGGACCTCCGGAAACAAGAGGCGACCTAGCGCCGCAGCGTCTTGGGCGAGCCCGTAGCGGCCGGCCGAGCAACAAGAGGATGAGGCGTGTGCTTTGCCTGCCTACCCGCATCGCTGCCAGTGCCAGTGCCAGTGCCAGTGCCAGTGGAGCTGCTGTCGCTGGTGCTGAAGTAGTATGTAAGCAATCAGCAAAGCAAAAGCCCAAAGCAAAGGACACACCCGCCAGGACAAGCCAAGCCAGCGCAAAGCAACGCACCCCGTCAAGGGTCTGGCAAAGCAACAATAACGTACTTGCGCCCTCTGCCCCCGTTTCCCCTCCTGCTTGCTTGCTTGCTTGCTTGCCCTGCGTCTTACCAGTCGCTGCCATCATCGTCGCCGTCACCGTCGTCGCCATTGCACCGTATTGAATCATTCCCATTGCGGCACAGCCGCATAATCGCTCTCCGGCTGCGCGCCGCGCCCAGCCTAAACTACCGTTTGGTCTTGTAACCGCTGTTTCTCGTCCGCCGGCTTCTAATATCCGCGCCGTCAACCACCCATCTGTTCTCACCCTCCGCCACAACAACAACAACAACCACTACACCTACCACAACCACCCGATCGCCCTCCCCCTCCCCGCCACCACATGTACTGAACCTATCGTCACGCCCACCTCCCGTGCACAGCTCGAATTGGCTTGCACCACCGCGTAGAGCCTTTCTGGCTCAGGCTGCCGCCTCCCCTGCCGTTCCGCAGCTCCCCCGACGACAATCACCATGACGCTGCAAAACGAGCCCGACGAGACAGAGGTCTCGCACCCCCAGAAGCGCATCCGATGTGAGTCGCCTGCCTGCTCTTGAACCCGCTGCTTACCGCCTGCCTGCCTACGACTTGTGCTGACACTGCTTGTAGGGGCCACACATCGCGCGACGGGCACAAAAGCCGCCATCAAGCGAAACTCTCTCAAGGAACGCCTGCACCGGCGCATAGGCTCGGGAGGAGAGAAGCGATATTCGCTCGGCAAGGAAGACGGTTCCCAGCACGGCGACCAGTCGGTCGAGGGTTCAGATGATGTCGAGCCCGAAGTGGACGAGAACGAAGGAGGTCGCAAAGTCTACTTCAACGTACCCTTGCCCCAGAGTGCGCGCGACGAAGAAGGCCACCCCCTCGAATCGTACGCTCGCAACAAGATAAGAACCGCCAAATACACGCCTCTCAGTTTCATACCAAAGAATCTGTGGTTCCAGTTCCACAACATTGCCAATGTCTACTTCTTGTTCATCATCATTCTCGGTGTATGTTTTTGCCCGCCCGCCCCTTCCGCCCACCCATCTCCCCCCCAAAACTGACTAACCCCTCTAGATCTTCTCCATTTTCGGTGCCTCGAACCCGGCACTTAACGCAGTGCCCCTCATTGTCATTCTCGTCGTAACTGCCATCAAGGATGCCGTTGAGGATTGGCGGAGAACCGTCCTCGACATGGAGCTGAACAACGCTCCGGTCCACCGACTTGTCGACTTTAACAATGTTAACACGGCCGAAGACTCGATATCGCTATGGCGCAGGATCAAGAAGGCGACATCAAAGAGCATAGTCACAACCTGGCGGCTTCTCAAGGGTGTTAAAGGTGGAAAGGGAAAGCAGGGCAGCGATAGGGCCGTCGACGTTACCCGGCCTTCAGTCGACACTCGGCGAGCCTCGGTCATGTCGCATACTGAATCATACCTAGGAAACGAAGGCGACATTCAGATGACACCAGTCCCTTCACCTCTGCCTGGGCAGTCCCCTACCCAGTCCCCATCTTGGCCGCTAGGACCCGGAGAGAACGACAAGATTCGCGGCGCTGACTCGAAACCCGAGATCACCCAGAAGTTTTGGGGAAGCGTCTTGAATCCTTACAAGTCTGTCCCCGATAAAGCCCGCTTCAAGAAGGACGCATGGAAGAACGTCCAGGTTGGCGACTTTGTGCGTCTATACAACAACGAAGAAATCCCCGCCGACGTCATTGTCCTTTCCACATCTTCCGAGGATGGCGCCTGTTATGTCGAAACTAAGAATCTGGACGGCGAAACGAACCTCAAGGTCCGCAGCGCACTGCACTGTACCCGTGATGTACGACACGCTCGACACTGCGAACGCGCCGAATTCGTCATTGAGAGCGAAGGCCCCCACTCGAACCTCTATTCGTACAGCGCAGCCATCCGGTGGCAGCAACACAACACAAAGGACCCCGAGGCGCAACCCTATGAAATGATCGAGCCTATTTCCATCAACAATCTGGTCCTCCGTGGATGTCAATTGCGAAACACTGAGTGGATTCTGGGAGTAGTCATCTTCACTGGTGACGAGAGCAAGATCATGATCAACTCTGGAATCACACCTAGCAAGCGAGCCCGCATCTCAAAAGAACTTAATTGGAACGTCGTGTACAACTTCTTCATCTTGGCCGCCATGTGTCTGGTGTCTGGAATTGTGCTGGGAGTTTCGTGGGCTCGAAATGACACTTCGCACTCCGTCTTCGAGTATGGCTCATACGGAGGCGCCCCTGCCACTGATGGTGTCATCGCCTTCTGGGCTGGTGTGATTCTCTTCCAAAACTTGGTCCCTATTTCACTCTACATTACGTTGGAAATCATCCGAACACTCCAGGCCCTCTTCATCTACAGCGACATCAACATGTATTACGAAAAGCTCGACTACCCGTGTACCCCGAAGTCCTGGAACATCTCCGATGATGTTGGTCAAATCGAATACATTTTCTCGGACAAGACCGGAACTCTTACTCAGAACGTCATGGAGTTCAAGAAGGCGACCATCAACGGTGTTCCCTATGGAGAAGCATACACCGAAGCCCAAGCCGGAATGCAGCGAAGACAAGGCATCAACGTCGAGGTTGAAGGTGCAAAGGCCCGTGATCAGATCGCAAGGGATCGTGCACGTATGCTCGAGGGCATCCGGAAGATGCACGATAATCCTTATCTGTGGGACGACGACCTGACTTTTGTTGCGCCCGACTTCATCGATGACCTACGCGGAGATGCCGGAATGGAACAGAAGCGGGCCAATGAGGAGTTCATGCTTGCTTTGGCTCTTTGTCACACTGTTGTTACCGAACGCACCCCCGGCGACCCACCCAAGATCGAGTTCAAGGCCCAATCACCCGATGAAGCTGCACTTGTTGCTACAGCTCGTGATGTTGGATTCACATTTGTCGGCCGCGAAGACGACAACCTAATTTTGAACATCTTAGGACAAGAGCGCAGGTACCAGGTTCTCAACACTCTCGAATTCAACTCCAGCAGGAAGCGCATGAGCGCAATCATCAGGATGCCCGATGGCAAGATCATCCTCTTCTGCAAGGGTGCTGACAGCATGATTTACTCAAGATTGATCCCCAATGAGCAAAGACAGCTTCGCGCCGATACTGGAGAGCACCTGGAAATGTTTGCACGAGAGGGACTGCGAACACTTTGTATTGCTCAGAGAGAAATCTCTGAAGAGGAGTACCAAGAGTGGAGCAAGGACTACGATGTTGCTGCCAACGCCATCCAGGGACGTGAGGACAAGTTGGAAGAAGTGTCTGATCGCATCGAAAATAACCTTTGGCTACTAGGAGGAACCGCCATTGAGGACCGACTTCAGGACGGTGTACCAGAGTCCATCTCGCTTCTCGGTCAGGCAGGTATCAAGCTCTGGGTCCTGACTGGTGACAAGGTAGAGACGGCCATCAACATTGGTTTCTCGTGTAACCTGCTCGACAACGACATGGATCTCATTATTCTCAAGGTCACAGATGATACCATTGCATCCGTGGAAGCTCAGCTCGACGAAAAACTCAAAATCTTTGGTCTCGAGGGTTCCGAGGAGGAGCTGGCTGCCGCTCAAAATGACCACGAACCACCTCCACCCACACATGCCATTATCATCGATGGAGACACACTCAAGCTGGCTTTGGACGAGTCTGTCAAGAGAAAGTTCCTCTTGCTCTGCAGGAGATGTCGATCTGTCCTGTGCTGCAGAGTCAGTCCCAGTCAAAAGGCAGCTGTTGTCAACATGGTCAAGACCGGACTTGACTGCCTTACTCTTGCCATTGGAGACGGTGCCAACGATGTTGCCATGATTCAAGAGGCACATGTTGGTGTCGGTATCGCCGGTGTTGAGGGTCGCGCGGCTGTCATGTCTTCGGATTATGCGATTGGTCAATTCCGCTTCTTGACTCGCCTGGTGCTTGTTCATGGCAGATGGTCGTACCGCAGACTTGCGGAGACCATTGCCAACTTTTTCTACAAAGTGAGCCATTTTTCATAATTGCCAACTTGTTTATACTAATATGCAATAGAACATTGTTTGGACCTTTGCCCTCTTCTGGTACCAGATTTACACCAACTTTGACAGCCAGTATATTTTCGACTACACATACATCATCTTCTTCAACTTGGCGTTTACGTCACTCCCTGTTATTGTCATGGGTGTTTTGGACCAGGATGTCGATGACAAGGTGTCTCTGGCTGTTCCACAACTATATCGCCGCGGTATTGAGCGCAAGGAGTGGACGCAACCAAAGTTTTGGTACGTGTGATGCTCCAGAATTACTTGAAAATTTCTAACATATTTGTAGGGCGTACATGGTTGATGGTATCTATCAATCTGCCATTGCTTTCTTCTTCCTCTATGAGATATTCGAGCCCGCAACTTTTGCAACCTCGAACGGCTTGGACATTGCCGAGTACCGACGCATGGGTATCTATGCCGCTACTACTGCCGTCTGTGCCGCCAACATTTACGTTCTGTACAACACTTACCGATGGGATTGGTTAATGGTCCTCATCGTCGTCATCAGTACCCTCTTCATCTGGCTCTGGACTGGCGCCTACACCTCCTTTACTTCCAGTCAACAGTTCTACAAGGCCGGAGCCGAAGTCTACGGAAACCTCAATTTCTGGGCATACGTTCTGTGTGCTACCATGGCTTGTTTGCTTCCCCGTTTCATCTTCAAAGCCACGCAGAAGATGTACTTTCCGTTGGATGCCGACATTATTCGAGAGCAAGTCAAGCAAGGCAAATTTGACTATCTTAAAGAATCCACTTCATTCATTCCTCCGCCGCCAGAGAAGTTTGCTTCTTCACCAGATTCGAGCATCCCAGAAGCCGATGTTTCCAAGTATACGGCTGCAAACGCTACTCCTACTGACGAAGATGTACGACCAATATATCCCCCTTCGGTTGCGCCCACAGCCACGACGCATAACCCGAGAAGCCAAAATGGAAGCAATAGCACCGACTATACCTTCCGTCGCTCCATGGAAGGCCTCCCACCAGCACCCACTTCAGACGCTCCTCCCATCAACACCCGCATGTCGACTGAATGTCGTGTGCGACCGAGCTACGACCGTGCGCGCATGTCGATGGACCGTGTACGCCCTAGTTTCGAGCAGAGCAACGATTTTACGTCAGCAGCTATGCTGACGCGACTCGAGTCGTCGCATAGCCGAAACAGCATCCAGGGCAACAGGGCCAGCTACCAGGTCGCAGATGGTGCCAACGCACAACCGGCCGTCATGAGCCGGTTACGCAACGCCATACGAAGAGCAACGATTACGCGCGAAGAGCTGCCCGAGCATCTCCGACAACATCAGCAACAACAATCAAACGGCGAGGATGTACCAGACGTACCGCCGGTATCCAAATCGCCAGTGCCTAAGTCGCCTCCTGCGAGCCCGCCCAGGTAGTCCCTGTGGCGGTTGGTTGTTTTGAAACGAAAACCGCGCACGCGGGAGGGGGGTTTGGGTTAGGACTAATAAAATGTTAATGTTTTGTGCTTGGCTTCTTTGAAAAGGGTCTTTTTTTGAACAGACAAGAAGAAAGAAAGAAATTAAAGCGATACAAAGGGAAATGAATGAATTGCATAGCGTTGCGGGGGGAGGGGAAACCTTGCCAGTCTTTTTTTTTCAAACTTCTGTTTTTTGATTTTTCGTTTCCCCCTCCCCCTCACCCAGTCTCCCACTCTTGTTTTGAGAATTTTTATTATTTTTGCTCTACCGTTTTGTCCTTTTATCTTTTTGTCCCTCCTTTTTTCCATCACCTGCCCTTCCTATCTGTTTCGCGCACTCGTATACCTTTTGTTTTTATTTTACCATTCGTTGCCGCTTTTTTTATTGATGAAAGGAACTCTCATCCTACGACTCTGGTGTTATTTTCCTTTTGTGTAAATACATCCACTTCTCTTTTTTTTCTGCTTCTGTTTTTTTGGATGGATCCTTGGATTTACTCTGAATCCCCTTGGGTTCTCGACCCTTCTTCGTTAAAAGGAGGGATGGGTTGATATGGGAATGTCGTACGTGGCGATGAAAGAGGAAGGGGAAGGGACACGGTGAGAATGCGATATGAAGGGGTGGTTAGTCGTATATATACATATACACATATATTGGATTTTAGTACCCATGGAAATACCAGAGTCTGTCATTTGAATGGTTTTGTTGAAGACTGGAGGTGATGATGTGTCTTTGTTGTATGTTTATTGCGGGTATCTGTGAGGAGCGTTACTACTTTGTGTACAGCGCTAGTGTATACGCATGACGAGAGAGTGAAACAGTTTCTTCCAACTCTTGATCACATTATCATCTTCGTCTCACTTCTCACCTACACATCTAACGTTTCGAGATCAATCTCACTCTACCTCCAACCTCAACGCATCATATTGCACATACACCGCCTCAGGCAACACCGCACTCTCATTCCCCGTCGCATTATACGGCAGTGCCAACACAATCTCATTCTCCCCTTCCTTCAGTAAATCCCCCGAAAACACGAATTTGTGCGCCAAATGATAGCACGACACTGCCGAACGCACAGCGCAGGATGAAGACTGGTAGTACCTGTATCCCACAATATTAGCTTTTACTTCCTCTTACACCGACAACCACACCATCTTCATTATCGATCTTGGAGTGGGGGAAAACTTGAAGGAAAAAAAGGGGGGGGATAACATACGGAATAACCCAATCCTCCAGCCCCTCCCCATTCACCATCACCCTAAGCGGAAGATTCGCCCATCTCTCCCCAGTATCTAGATCCGTATTCCCCGCCGCCGTCTTCGCACCCGCCAGTTGCACCGTGAACGTTGCTTTTCCGCTCTCCTTCACATCGCCCTCTTCTACATCAAACCGTATACTCCAATCGTACACGTGATCCGGCACAGGTACCGGTCGCAGGCTATTCGCTTTACCGCCGAACACAGCCCAGTGGACGTAATTGAGCGCTTGGGCTGGATCGTCTTTGCCGACGCGAAAGTGGATGCCGGTGGGGAAATCGCGGATGAAATCGTATGCCGCCCAGTAGAGTCTGTATTCTTCTGTGAGGAGGGGGTGGGTAGGAGAGGGTGCGGTGCCGTGGAGGAATTCGCCCGAGGATTTATCGGGAGTGCCGATGCGGAAGAGTTCTTTGCCTGCGGATTCTGGCGTCCAGGTTATGTTTAAGGAGGTGGTTTGGGAAGCGGAGATGAGGAGGGAGTCGTGGGTGTAGTCGCCGAAGATGGAGGAGGCGGAGAGGGTTAGGCGGTAGGATCCTGGTTTTACCCGGGGAATGGAAATGGTGCCGGTAGAGGGGATGGGCGTCCAGTATTGGTATGCGGTGCTGTTTGCGGCGTTGTCTTGGTAGTTGTGACCGGTGGTGGTGAGGATGGCGATGGGGTTTTGGGCGCCGGTGGGGAGAGCGATGTTTGCTGAGAAAGTACCGCGGGCAGATGAAGTAATGAGATTCGGGACGTGGGCGGCGATGGAGTCGTAGAAGGGGGCGTTCCAATCTGGACGCTGACCGTACTGTTCTGCATCTTTACGCAGTTCAGATAGCGTGCCGCCGGTGTTGAAGTGGAAGTATTGCGGGCCGAATGTGCGGTCGAAGCCGTTGGTTATGTTGGGGGTTTGGGCGCCGTGATGGTTGGAGACCATGTAGTTGTAGACGATGCCGTCGACGACGAGATCTGAGTGTGTGGGACCGCCGAAGTAGGTTTCGACAGTGTTGTGGACGAGCCAGGCGCCGTAGGTGGTGCCGTTTGTGGTGCGGCCATCGGCGTACATGCCGTGGGCGAGGTGGTTGCGCCAGCTATCTTGGAAGGTGTACTTGGTGAAGTAGTCTCCTACACCCTTTACGTATGGGTCATCTTTGTTGACGAGCTGCCAGGTGGCGTCTTGAACGACTACTTGTCCGTTTTGATCTGGACGTGGTGCGGAAAACTTGTCATTGGTGATGAAGTGGGTGAAAAGTGGAGGGTCATGGTTGGGTCTGAATAGAGTCCGGAACTCCTGCAGGTTCCGCAGAAATGGCGTAGTCTCGTTGTAGTATACTATTCGGCTGAACGTGTGGAGTCCCGTCTCGCCTTCTCTCAGGAACCAGTATTGCTCAAGCCGTTGACCGGTAGGCGCATAGGTTTCTCCCATGCTAATACCGCCATATGGAGTGCCTGTCGAGTCGGTGCCGTTGAATAGTTGATATTGAACATCCTTACCACGGCCAGGCGTCCAGAAGCCACTTGGAGTACTGTTTGGAGTAGAATGGTCAGCTCATCATATCTGTGCTCTTCGAGTATGATTTTCACGAACCAGTAGCAATCAAGATAAGGTCCAACACCAGTGTTACCAGATTCCGTTCCAAGAAGGTTTTGGCCGTCAAGTGTCAAAACATTGATATATCCTTTGGATTTGCTAACCGATGCAACCAGCCGGTTGTTAGCAATAGTGAGACTCTGATTGTTTTGACTGGCTTTCAGAAAGGCCCATGTATTGGTACAGAATAGAAGCGTCGCTGTGACTGTAATGGCACGCATGATGAATGCTTAGCGATGCGACAAAGACGTCTTGGCTCGATGGTGTTCTTATTTCTATTGTTTATAACCAAACATCCGGGAAAATTAATATAGAATGACGGGTGGACTAGTCGGAATCTAGGGTAAAGGAGGAGTCCGGGATACGGATAAATACGCTAGTCGGGCCTTCGGTGGGATGTAGGCCGAAAATGGCCACCATTGAAGTTCGTCTACTTGCGTACGGGACAAGTGGTGAATTAGTTCTTGACTAGGCAATGTGGGGCTGGAGATGTATACTATGGTCCCAGGATGTTACCTGAGAACCTAGACATGCCTTGCGAGAGCCCTGGTAGTGCGTACTTTGCCAGAGGCTTTCGCACGTCACAGTGTGTTAAATTACACAGCATCACCCCAGTCTCTCTCAATATACTACGTTTGGATGTTTCGAAAGAGATTATAAGTTTCATCAGATTGTTATACGCTCTAGTGTAGAATCTGAAATTTGAATCATCTGTCAACAGGCCCATATGCTAATGAGGTACAAAACGAAAACAATACTAGTGGTACATCGACTGTGCACTAATCCATCATGTCTCTCGATCTAGCGACTGCGCCAGAATCATAGCATAGCACCGACCTCTCCTCGCAACAAGCTCCCCATGGGTCCCCTGCTCATCTACCCGCCCATTGTGCATTACCAAGGTACAGCCACACCGTTTGGTTGTCGACAATCGATGCGCAACTGCAACACATTCGTCAATCATTGTCAAGTCACACCATATACTGTGCGAATTGAGATGATTCAGAGTCTGCTAGTTTTGGCAGAGTGAGGAAGTTCGAGTCATCAATACCACTACAGGACTGGTTATCAGGATAGAGTTTGAATGATCTTGTCCGCGGCATGGCGTGCTGGAATCGGGAATCAGCAATTGGCAATTTGAGTTTCAGACCAGCAAAGACATGGATCCTCAATAACTCAAGACAATACATCCTCAATTCATTCAGCAGTGATATGCGAATGTTCAGTGGGGGAGATATCATAACCCAAATGTAGTACAGAATGGATCGGTCCAATGAAATCGTGGCTTGGTACGTCATCATCCGGCGCTAGATCGCCATATCTCTCACGTGGCAGCAACACACCGTAAGCTGCGTCTTGACTCTGGACACGCCAGAAGACCTTCATTCTCTTTTTTTTTACCCATGGAAATATGAGCTCCTCTCAAGCTGAGAGAGAGCCGTTGCTCTCCCAAGCACCGGCCAAAGTCATAACATTCGAACCTAACGATCCCGAAGACCCGCGCAACTGGCCTGCAGCGCGAAAATGGCTTATGGTTGCCGCGATAATACCTATAGATCTCAGTGTCTCTTGGGGCGCCAGTGGATTCAGTCCCGTCGCGAGTGACTTTGCAAAAGATATGGAGGTGTCTCCCAGCGTCGCATTGCTGGGGCTGAGCATGTACGTGCTTGGACTAGCTTTTGGACCTATGACTCTAGCACCACTCTCAGAGTACTACGGACGCAGACCTGTGTACATCGTGTCTTACGGAATATTCCTACTCATGCTTCTGGGAACTACATATGTTGAGACTCTCGAACCTTTCCTTGTCTTGAGATTCTTCTCTGGCTATTTCTCTTCAACAACGATCTCAAATTTCGGCGGAACCATTGCAGATCTCTTCCATCACAACGACACGGGTCCAGCAATGTCCTGGTTTCTCTGGGCAGCCACGGGAGGAAGTCCAACTGGATTTGTGCTCTTTTCTTTCATTGCACAGGGCAGATCATGGCACGATGTGTTTCGGATCATGCTGGCCATCTGCTTCGCTTTTTGGATTATCCTGGTTGTAACTCTGAACTTTTTGGGAGAGACCAGACACAGTGTGATATTGCTAAGAAGGGCGAGAGCGCTGCGCAAAGTAACAGGAGACGATAGCCTAGAGGTACCAGATGCGCTGAAGCAACGAGGACCGAAACAACTGTTCGGCACCGCACTTGCGAGACCATTCCGATTTCTCGGTACTGAAGCCATCGTTCAGTTTGGTGCTCTCTACAACGGCTTTTTATACGGACTTTCATTCCTGTTCAACGGCGCTTTTCATATGATCTTCGGACCAAGTGGCTATGGATTTGACACTATTGGCGTTGGCATCTGCTTTCTTGGGATAGTTGTGGGCATAACGGTAGGCCTCATGACAAACGTATTTCAAGAAAGATACTACCAATGGCGTGTCGCTCAAGCCAACGGTCATGATGTCCCAGAAGCACGGGTGCGTTATGCAAAACTGGCCGCTATAGTGCTGCCGATATCCCTTTTGGCTTTTGCATTCACAGCTACACCGCACATCCCCCCGCTATTTACAGTATTTGCAAGTGCCTTCTGGGGATGGTCCTTCTATACTCTTAGTAAGTTTCTGTCTGTGATTAAAAATGCCCTGATCTCACAATTTATGTGTAGTACTCATGACCCTCACATACACTGAGGATGCTTACAAAACATACTCGGCATCAGCACTTGCTGGGATCGGACTCATCCGAAACCTGGCTGGGGCTGGGTTTCCACTTGTCGGCAGACATCTTTTTCTGAACATCGGCACTAGAAACGCAAGCTTAGTACTGATGGCTATCGCTATCTGCTTAGCGCCTATACCATTCGTACTCGAGGTGCGAGGAGCATCGCTACGCAAGAGAAGCCCCTGGGCAGCTGCGCACGAGGATGAAAATGAAGACGACTAAGATTCAACACCAGACGCCCTGAGCCTTCTGATGCCTAGCCGATTTCAGTTTCGTGCTTCATCTCCCAGAACACAACTGTCGCAGAATGGCAAGGACTTTGAAAGCTGCAAAGAAGATGGCCTGATCTAGGCAGTGGTATCTCAGTTTCAATTCATCAATTGTACGCATGTATCTTGAGTAAAAGCATCCACTTTACCAATGCAGCATGGTGTCATCTATTTAGGCCCGCAACGTGGGCGCCGTTACTCCCGGTCTTGCCGCGCCAACGAGGCCCCAAGATATTATTCTTGTCCAACAGCCTCGCGAGATGTGTGTTTGGTACCTGAAAGCCGCCTGTCATTACTCGGGTCAAGCGCATGGGCCTTTGTTTTGGTGGAGTGTATGGCACGTGACCTGTCTCTACCGCGCCATACTTACACCTCATTGGACTGGACAAAGCATGAAGACAACAAGTACTCGCATAATAATGTTTCAAGCACGACAGAACAGGTTGTTTCAGACGGGGCCGAGCATTTAGCGCGTAGTCCCGTCGAGCGTTACTGGCCAACCAACGTTGTCCCACAGCCGAGCTGCGGGCGCGTAACGCTAGGTCTCGCGCTGGCCCATCTACCCGCCTATCCACCCGCCAAATCCTGCCAGGATATTCTTAGAATCCGTTCTGTACATATGAACGAGGCTCTGCGCTCAACAATGGCATCATCCAACAGCCTCAAGATTCTCTTTCCTTCTGTCATTCCATTAGGTTCTTTTCTTATCATTCTGAGTGTGTTCTGCGAACAACTCATCATATCATTTCTTTGAAAAACTCGCATTCTTTCTTTCGTCAAATCTCAGCATTGCATCGGCGCCAAACTCTCATCTCATTTGAACGATCTCTATATTTTCTCTTTGAAAAGTTCGCTCGATCACACGCAAGCCGTGTTTAATCGAACCACCGTATACCAGGTCTCAATCCGATACACTACAATTCGAACGACTTCGATAGTCCACTTCACATCTTATTCATCACGAAAAAATATACAAAGTCGCAAAGATGTCTTGCCAACCTCTCAGCTCGGTTCCTCCACCACCCACCACCCTGCCCTCCTGCGCAGTACCCATCGGCGGCTCAAACAGCTCAATCCTGGATGCCTGCTGCAACGGCCACATCAACGCCATTGCCACATATTCAGCCCCAGAAACCACCTCATTAACACCCCGCGATTCAAAAACACCTGTAATTGTCAACTCAGAGGACGGCGATGATTGCTTCCAGTACTGCATCACCGACTCCCCAGACATTGTCGAGACCTGTCTTGCAGAGAAGATGCAAGCTTTCGATAAGGAGGGCGCTACCGGTGTTGGCATGTTTGGGTGCTTCAATGCTGAAAAGGCGGTTGGTCCGAGGAAGACCAACGGTGGCAATGAAGGGTCGTACGTGAACGCTGGGCTGAAGATTAGCGGGAGCTGGACCCTATCTCTCCTGGTCGGGTTGAGCGTTGTTGGTGCGCTTATTTGAGAAGTTTCTGTTATCACTACGGGATTGTAGTGAAGAGCGTCGTTTTCTTTTCTTCTTTTGCATATCAAATGGTTAGCGTTAGCGATGGCATCGCGTACTCGGATTTTGCATTCATCGGCGTTGGTATTGAATTACAATGAGTAATGAGACAACTCAAATCAAAGGGCGGTAACTATCTAGTTTGACACTAGAAAAACGAACCCAATACATCTGAAGCTGAATTCATTCGTGTCCTGGTTATGTTCTAGTTGCATTGTGGAACCACCTCAGTACCGCGCAGCTTACCATGCCCGACTGTGAGTTCACACAGTGGTTGCCGAGATGCTATATTATCATGCGTGGAAAAGATTCCAACCAAAAACTAGGCCTATCAATCGGACCTGAATACGAACATCAATGGCAGATAAACCAATGTATGTACGCTACAGTCACCCAGCAATGGCGCATCCAAGGCCTACGCGTAGACTCCCTACCGTAATGTTCGATTATTTTGAAGCACAAGGAAAGCAAGGCTCACCCCTTGGCTTGTTCTTGCAGAGGCAACAGCAGTTGCAGGAGGAAATGAATCGTGAGGGACCATGGGGGCTTCGCCCCGCTTTCTTGCCAACGAGCTATGCGAACAGCAACGCCCCTCCACCAACTGTCAATCAGGAGAGTATCGGAGGTTATCTAAGAAAGAAGGCAATGATAGCATATGCGCAAGGTACCGCTCGCGCTCGTGGGCAATCTTCATATTTTGCACAGCTGGCGTCGCTTGAAGCGGGGTTGAGTCGGCTGACGCTGGAGGATAAGAGGAATTGAGGGCGTCAAATATCATAGTAGATACAGATACAATATCCAGACCTGCTATATGTGTTCTATCACATATAAAAATACACTTTACTTTGCTTTGTAGAAACTGTATTTGAAGATTGGTGACTGAAAGTGAAATGTGATGGTTCCCCGCAGTAACTAGCGCTTAGTAGCGCAGACCCCTGCCCGCCGATGCAGGAGCGTCATATCTTTTTTCTGGACGCGCGAACAGTCACAACACAACTACACAAACTTTTCACTTTTCTCATACACAAAATGGCTTCAGAAAAGAAGGTAGCAGAGAACATGCTCTGGGGTGGCCGTTTCACAGGTACGTGTTGTCCAATGACTCGAATGGCTTATACGAACTCGTTTGGCATGACTTGATGATACTGAGACGTGCACAGAGGGCCTTGACCCCGTCATGGAGCAGTACAACGCTTCGCTGCCCTACGACCGCCTCTTCTACGCCGAAGATATTGCTGGCTCTATTGCATTCGCCCGAGCCAACAAGAACAATGGCATCCTCACCGAAGACGAGTTCGCTGCCATTGAGAAGGGAATGGCACAGATCAAGGAAGAGTGGGCCTCCAACACGTTCGAGGTCAAGGCAAATGACGAGGACATTCACACTGCCAATGAAAGGAGGCTGAGCGAGATCATCGGCAAGGACATTGGCGGAAAGCTTCACACAGGGCGCAGCAGGAACGAGCAAGTCGCAACCGACATGCGGTTATGGCTGCGAGAGCAGCTCAAGGTGCTTGAGGGTTATCTCAAGCTCCTGATAAAGACTTCAGTGCAGCGAGCAGAGGCTGAGATTGATATCCTCATGCCTGGCTACACACATCTCCAGAAAGCCCAGCCAGTGCGCTGGTCTCATTGGATACTTTCACACGCAACCGCTTTCGCATCCGAACTTGAGCGACTCCGCGAAGTAATCAAGCGCGTCAATAAGTCCCCGCTCGGATGCGGTGCGCTTGCGGGTAACCCGTTCAACATCGACCGTCACGCTATGGCCAAGGAGCTCGGCTTTGAGGGCCTCTTGCCTAATTCGCTGAACGCTGTCGGAGATCGCGACTTCGTCTTTGAGACATTACAGTGGGGATCTAGCTTCATGCTGAAGATGTCTCGTTGGGCGGAGGATTTGATCATCTACTCAAGTCTGGAGTTTGGCTTCGTCCGCCTAGCTGACGCATACTCGACTGGAAGCTCTTTGATGCCCCAGAAGAAGAACGCAGATTCACTCGAGCTTATCCGCGGCAAGAGCGGTCGTGCATTCGGACACATGGCGGGCCTGTACGTCACCATCAAGGGTCTGCCTACAACCTACAACAAGGATCTCCAAGAATCGGTCGAGCCCCTCATCGACCACATCAAGACGGTCAGCGACTCTATCCAGATTGCCACTGGTGTCCTGTCGACGCTTTCCGTCAATGCCGATAAGATGCACGCAGCGCTGGCTCCTGAGATGCTGGCAACAGAATTCGCAGACTACCTTGTTAGGAAGGGCGTACCATTCCGCGAGGGCCACCACATCTCCGGCCGTGTAGTCGCATTGGCCGAGAAGGAGAACGTACCCATGGATAAGCTGAGCTTGGAGCAGCTTAAGGGCATTGACTCCAGGCTCGGTGATGATGTTGTAGAGTGCTTGGACTACGAGCGCGCGGTCGAGCTGAAGAATGCTACTGGTGGTACCAGCAAGAGCGCTGTCATGGAGCAGATAGACATTCTGAAGCAACTTCTTTGAGCGAAGTAGATCTGGGCGTATGGAAATTAAGAGTAGAAAAATACCGTAACATCGCTACGTCATCAGCGACGGTATATGAGAAATGATAATTGTACGACTGGTTGTCCAGTATGACCTTGTGCACGCGTCTACCCCACTTTGCTGGCCGCGGTTCCGCGAACATGGTGATGTGACCATATTGAAGAAGAACATATCTCTACGTCACAATCGTTCGATAACAAGGGCTCACTTTCTCAAATTTGAGTAGATTTCCAACTATGCAAGAAACCCGTCGAGACTCGCAAAGCGGCGACGTCGTTGTCCCCATTAACTACTTTCCTGCCACAGGTATTCCGATCCCAAAGTCCGCTTGGAAGACGCCATTCCTAGATGATCACAATGAACACACTCGATACATGCTCATACGAGATGCACGCACGAGCGGTAAAACCTTTGATCTCGACACCAATGGGTTCACCTTCGTCACGCTACCACCGAAAGACCGAGTAACCCGCGAAAGCACCGAAGAAGAAGTAAAGCGCGAATACTACCCAGAAGTAGAGGAAATCGTAAAGAAACTGTAAGCCCTCCCATTTCGCATACTAATCTCAAACAAAGTTGAATAAAAGAACCCACCAACTCACCATCGTGACCAACACCCAAACAGAACCGGCGCCACAACCGCCCACGTCTTCAACCACGTAATCCGCGCGCATACCTCACCCAGCGAAAAAGGCATCCTCGACCCAAAAGGCCGCTGGCAAGACATTCCCTCAGGCCACCCACACGTCGACTACGCCGGCAGTCCCTCGGCCATCGCCGGCACCCAACTCGAACTCTCCCTCCCACCCCACATCTCCACCCTCTTCACATCCTCCCGCCGCTTCGCCTTCCTCGGCGCCTGGTGTCCGCTAAAACCCGTCCGCAGAGACCCCCTCGCCGTGTGCGACGCCACCAGCGTCCCGGACTCCGACTACCAGATCCGACAGAGGGAATTCAGTCGTACGGGGATTAAGAGCGAGAATTACGTGATGAGTCATGGGGAGCAAGGGAGGCAGGTGCATCAGTGGTGGTATTTGAGTCATATGATGCCGGATGAGATGGTGGTGTTTAAGGGGTTTGATACTGAGAGGGGGAAGCCGGGGTGGAGGTGTCCGCATACGGCGTTTAGGGTGCCGGGGACTGAAGGGGAAGAGGCGAGGGAGAGTATTGAGGTTAGGGCTGTGGTGTTTTGGGAGTAGAGTGGGCGGAAATGTAGGAATCTGGTTGGATTGATGAAGCATGATGGGGTTTCTATGATTTTAGGCATGATGAGACGTTCGTCAGGTAAGCGATTGTCAGTTCTGAGGTAGTGTTAACCTACTGTTTGTTCAATACTGTTGTTGCCTAGTGCAAAATAGTATTATTGGTTATATGACCCGTACTTTAAGTGATGAAATACTTTGTATCTCACACATGTCACCATATTTACATCTACAGCTCAACCTTGTTCACTTGCCTACTAGTTCGTGGATTCCAATGCATCTGTACTATGCATGTTGTGATTGCAGCTTTAGCTGCCTTTTACGATCAGTTCCTAGAGGGGTTTCGTGCACGAGTAAATACAATCCATTTATCTCTAAGAATCTCTACGCCCATTAGCCATGCCAAAAACTTTATGAATCTGCGTATTCAGAGAATGTATGGTCACGTGAACAAAGACCAGAATTTCCACCAGCCTAACTAACCCAACCAGCCAAAACGCCAATCATAAGATCATCCATAAAAGTAACAAAAATTTAGCCATCTGCAGGAGTAACCGGAGGTACCCATCGCCACGGTAGGTTTTTAGAGTAAGAGAAAGAAGTCTTCACGTGACTAGCACCACAACCTTCACGAAACCGGTGAGAAAGTTAGTTAAAAACCAGTGCTCTGCAGAAGCCGTGGGTGCGCCTTGCCTTCTATATGAAATGGGCAATAACTCTGTAGCCTGATGCTCACCGGTGTGTCTATTTAGGAAAGGCTTCGACCCACCTGGATGCCTCAAGGTCAAATGAACATTAGTCAGGTAACCAATGACGGACGCCAGTTTTTTGGCCCCCAGACGAATCCCGCACACCATTGGCTCGCTCACCGGGCGGTGTTGAAATTCTGCCAGATCACTGAGGCTGTGCCAGAAGTGTGACGAGGCTGTGTAGGGTGCAAATGCAACGGGGAGCTACACAGCCTGGAAAATTGCGGCGATGCAAGCACAGGAGAACTGAGATAGTGAGACGTTTTTACGCTAGTCCCGTTCTTATCTAGTAACACATACATATGGCCGACTGTATGATTTTGACACTCATGCTTGGTCGTCTATTACGAGTATTCTATATGACTATCGTTGTTGGGAAAAGTTTCCCACCGCCTTGAAATTCAGATGGGTTCTAGCAACTTCGAATTAGATTTTTACAGCGGAGGATGCGAGGCCAACGTGCTTGTCCTGCGAGACCGAAGGGCAGATCAAGCTCTGGGACATGTGTTAGTTCTTGGTTGAGAAAAGAGCTTCATAACGTACCATAATCTTACCGATTCGCTTTTCGCTATGGTCTTCTTTTGAGAGACCAAATCCTCCACGCGCAAGTTGGAGTTTACGCAACTGGCGAGATTGGACAGCCTAACGAATGTCAAATGGTATCGTCTACGAGATCCCTACTCATATCATACCTCCTCAACACTTTCTTTCATGATGTAACGGAATATTTTAACTGTTTTCTCTTGACCGAGCCTGATAATGCGCCCGATGGCCTGGTTCTCGATCGAAGGGTTCCACTGGGGCTCTATGATGTGTACAATGTTGGCAGCCTTCATCTTATTCAAACTAAATTCGTGTCAGTCAAGCATGGGTATGATAGCGAATAAGACATACCCGACTGCCCCGGTCCCTAGTGTTATTAGCAATACCCGAACAGTTGTAGACTGCTCAAAGTCGTCGAGAACTTTACTCCTCCTGCTAGCTGGTATGCTGCCATGTATGCGAAAATACGGGACTGAGGCGACATCGAATATACCAGCCATGATGTCGAGAGTCGTCTTCCAGGCAGAGAATACGATGCTAATTATTGGGTGAGTTTGCGATGCGCTATTGGTAATGGATGCAAAGACGTACCACTTATCACTTGAGCCTTGTTGCTGAACATTGTCGAGAATCGCGCGCAACTTTGTAGGCCATACTGTAGTCCGTAAATCTGTAGAATTTTCTGTGTCCGAGGAAGGTACAATAACAAATGATGACCTCTCTACTCTTAAGCCGCAGAACGGGCAGCAGCTACGCCCATCTTCAGAGTTTTCATCAAGGTCCGCCTCAAAATCTGGAAGACATTCACCGCATATAAGATGATGACAAACAGTCAGTACACCTGAGCTTTTGTCGTCGCCTTGATACATTGCCGTGATTTCGCAGCCACAATGGATGCACACGGCATCTGAGGAAGTCTGCAAGAAGCTCAGAGCTTCTTCCGGTAAGGTTGGAAGGCCGTATGCTGAACTTCTTTTGGCAAGGGACCTTTCCCCGTCATTACAGAACAGTCTTAGGCCCAAGATAGCCTGGATGACTTGCTGATTAGCTTTTTTGAAACTATGCCCTGAAACAGCCAAGTCGATGTGATGTTTACAACCCGCTGCATAATCCTCATATTGCATCTGTTCTTCAGCGGAAAACCGAAGAAGTTTCGTTTCCACGATCGGTTCAGGTTGTTGCAGGATCAATTTGGTACGGCGCAAACATATGGCTTCTAAAAGTCTGCTGAGGTTGCCAAAACGATTGTTAGTCTTTGACAGGATTGGCGTGCTGATGTGCTTGCGAAATGATGCCAGGTCATCCAGCACCGGAACTCGTAAGAACTTCACGAGCGCAGCAAGGTCCTCTAAGGAGTTCTGAATCGGAGTACCTGTCAAACACCAGCGAATGCGTGCAGGTATGGTTTTGATGGCGCGAAACTGTTTCCGCAAGGGGTTGCGGATGTAGTGAGCTAAGTATGTGAGCATCTTCTATAAGCTGCGAAATGACAGGACAGAGTTACCCTCATCCAAAACTAGGCGGTACCACGCAACGCGATTTAGTGTACTCTTTCCACGACAAAAGTCTGCAGCGACAGTCGCGTATGTCGTGAGAACTATATCCATGCGAAGTAGATGAGCAAGATCCACACGTTTTCCTAAGCCATGGAATCGATGTACCATGAGCGTTCCAGGTTCAATGTGTCTAATGAATGTTAGAGGACTCACTATGGCATAATTCTAGACTTACTTGGCAATTTCTTCCTCCCAGCTCTCTAACAGCACTAGCCAGATCAGATCAGGATGGGTGTGATGTTTGTGAGTTACTTACATGAAGAGGGGACGATTATGAGGGTGGTTTTGCAAGGGACGATCTCCGTCCAAGAGTTTGTTGAGCCTCTTGTAAGCCCTACGGCGTAGTTGAGCGCTCGTTCCAGAGATCCTACAATGACGGCTAATGTGGTTAGTGTCTTCCCGAGTCCCATCTCATCAGCGAATATGCCTCCTAGGGCATCCTCCATCTCGCTACTCTTTGCGCCAGTGATGACGTGTTTGTAACTGAAGTGTCAGCCGATAATTCGTAATCTTGGCATACGGACATACCAGAATGGACCTCCGGGAAGAGAGTGAGGTTTCCAAAGACTGAGTGAAGGAGGTAAGTCTCTGGTTTCTCTCCTAGTCATAAAGTCCACGGCCTCTCGCTGATAACTTCTCAAGGTTAGCGAAAAGCTTTCTTTAGTGATGTTGAGAACGCACTTTTGGAGCACTGTGCGTATTCGCCAACTTGTAGACACTTCTCTCAAAACTTTCGACTGTGGAATGTTATCCAATACTGATTCCAGCTCGGAGTATGTGCTTTCTTTCGCATTGCCTGAAAGCAGTGCCGCAAAGTTCGTGCTTGGTGCCTCCATGATCTGCAACTTTGAGACATTGGGCAATTTAAGATATTGAGGATTGTCATATGTGACCAGGCGTGTGACAAAGCTTGGGGATTGTAGAAAGAGCCTCGTATTGCTGAGAATTCTACCAGCGGCTTTAGCAACTCCTGAAGTGTTGGGACCGTAAACGTTGACGTCTACAAGTAGGTTTGCAGAGCGTCCTGATTTTTTCCATTCGGCTCTAGCCTTCTCTAAGCTGGTACGCGATACAACGCCTTCAACCTCGACATTTGAAAGAGATGTTAGTCGTTTCAGGGCCTGCGAAATCTTTTGATTTAAGCATCCGAACCGGATGGCGTCGCGTATGTTCATCCAGAGGTAGCTACCAACAAATGTAGTTTCAAGTTCGACAAAATCGTTTCTTGCATGCTGAGATGAGCAATCCCTAAACGTAAGCGGATCTTCTCTGACTTGAAGATTCAGTTCAAGTAGCTAAGAATATCAGTGGATTGTGCTATATTAATCAGTTTTGGCCATAATCGTTACCGAGCCGTAACAAATATCCTCCGCATTGGTGGGCGCCTCAGGCTGATATGAAGAGCTTGTGGCAGAGACTTGGGGAGCATTGCGTAACCTTTCCTCATCAGGACTACTATCTGCTCTCCTAGAATTGGTATCTAGTGTGGGCAGATGATCATCTTCAGCAGTTATTAGTACTGGGTATCTTGAATGATTGCACCTACTTACATGATATGATTGAAGTGGCCCCTTCGCGCCGCTTTGATGCTTCTGATATGTCGGTAGGAGATAGTGGTCTCTTCATCGTCTTCTGGCCAATATGCTGGAGCTGTCTTTGGTCGCGTCTGCAAGTTGGACCCGAGCTTCAGTGCCGATGGTTTCTGGGGACACGCTGAGTCGCCGAAGTCCTTTTCACGTCTGATAGCCCCTTTTCAACCCTTCCAATCATTGGCCAATATGCATTCATGATGTATCAGATAACACAAGGCAGACACTCTAGGTGCCATTGGCGAGCAAGGCGCAGCTTTGGGGGCGAAAGTGGAGATGCGCATCCTGCGCACAGACCAGGCGTCATGTCCAGCTGCTCCTTCCTCTTCCACCTCCCCCTTCCACCACGACACTTTGATTCTCACTCTCCTTGAAAACGAGATGATAAGAATAAACACACGCAAAAACCTAAGGCTATGAATTCCACGACTTTTCACCTTGTACTGGAAAAGTTCAAGTCTGGCTTGAGTGAGAAAGAGAAGCGACAATTCGCAACAACCACGCTGGATGACGTCCATGTCGCTATAGAGAAGATTCAGCGCAAGCAGCAATCCGAAAAAAGGCTGCGCGCCATGAGTAAGCTAGAGTTATTCTTGGAGGGTATGAAGGAATACGAAAAAGTTGTGTCCGTCTTTCTCAACACAAGTGCGATCCTAGCGTTCGTTTGGGTACGACCCGCCGACCACAAAACTATTCACTTCTCAGGCTGAACTCGAAGCACTCAGGGCCCAATGAAATTTCTATTACAGGTACAAATCTTATTCAGTATTTTGAATCGCGCCGCATGAAGATCATTGTTCTCCAGTACGGTTTGAGTGCCCTCATGCCATCATACACAAAACAAGACATTGGTTGAGACCGACAAAGCCAAGAGTTCTGACTTTTATGAAGGTAGCCAGTACGTTTCATGAGGCCTTTGACGCCTTGCTGGATGCATATCAACGAATTGGCGAGCATATGCCTCTACTAGCCCAGTACGAAGATTATTTCCGCAATCATCCGCAGATGACTCGAGTGCTACGACTGATGTACGAGGACATACTGAAATTCCATTTCAAGGCAATGAAGTATTTCCAGAAGCGCAGTATGTGTTTCAAGTTTTCTTTCTCATCAGTATGGACACGGCATTGATAAAACGCAGTGTGGCAACAACTATTTCAGGCGCTCTGGAAAAGTTTTGACACCGAGTTCGCTGCTATACTCCGGGATCTACGCGAACACATGGCATTGATCGAATCACAGGCAACTGTGGCTCAGTTCTCTGAGATACTTGCAACGCGAACGCTTATCGAATTACAGTTTGATCGTGATAGAGAGAATGAAGTGCGCAAGCGTCGCATGGTTGTTCACCAGTGGCTCGCTGCAGCCAACTGTGGTGCTGATCAAGAGGCTTATGCCAAAGTGCGTCAAGAGCATGCAGGAACAGGAAAATGGCTTCTACAAGAGAACCGTTTTTGTTCCTGGTTCGACCCAATCCTCTGCTCAACACATATGCTATGGATGAACGGCATTCCTGGGGCAGGTTAGTTCGTACCAAGACTTACCGGAATCTTCGCTCATCATCAAGATAGGAAAAACTATTCTTACCTCTTTAGTTGTTGAGGAAGCTATGAAGCTGCCAGATGTCCACGTCGCGTTCTTTTACTGTCGTTATCTGGATAGTGAACGCAATACGTTTCTTGCGGTTGCACGCGGCATCCTATCTCAACTGCTCTTTCAAGATGACGCTCTATTGACTTATATCTACGAGAAAGCATCCACAAGTGGGCAGGTGACGCTTTCGCTTGAAGCGACCGCACGGGAACTGCTCGAAACATCATTGAAAGCTTTTGAGAAGCTATATATTGTTATAGACGGAATCGATGAGTGTGAGGGCGACCAACGCCAACAAATCGTGTCGTTCTTCCAGAGTATATGCGATTCATTGCCCCCTGCTGATGAGGATTCGTTGCGGTGTATGTTTGTCAGCCAAGATGACAATATCGCAAGGAAACAATTCGCCAATATCTCGTCATTAAAGATTACGGAGAGTCATACAAGAAAGGACATTGTTGAGTTTGTAGCGGGAAGAAGTAAGGCCATAAAACAGAAGTTTGACTTAACTACAGACCGACAACAATGGGTACAGGATCAGGTGATGAAGAGTGCTGACGGTGAGTGCAAACCTCCCTCATACATTTACCTCTCGTGTTCTGATCGGTACAGGAATGTTTCTGTTCGCACATCTTATGACTTCTTATCTCATGGATCAAAGCTCACGAGCAGAGCTCGATAAAGAGCTCTTGCCGGAGAAGTTTCCCCAAAGCGGTACTAGACTTGAAGAGATGTATACATCACGTGGAACAATGTATAGAATACAGCTGACGTGAATAGATACTCGCGCATCATACGACGGCTGACCGCCAACCGAGGATCTTTGAGCACGAAAACTGTTCAGTTGCTAACATGGCTTGTATGTGCAAAGCGACCTCTTATGTGGCGAGAGATTCAATGTGCACTGTCAATAAATTTGGAAGACCAGACTGTGGACTGGGAGCGTGACCGGCTCCGCGTGGATTCAAAAGACTTGTGTGGGTCGTTGGTCAACATTCATGCCGATAGCACCGTTGTCATAGTCCATCATTCTGCTAAGAAGTGAGTCCTTTTGCCAGATCTGTGTACAGGGACCACGTCCAGCGTATGGGTTCTTCTCCTCGCTGCGAGTATACTAAATGTTGCAGATATCTAATTGACAAAAGTCTCGTCAACCTTGGATATGGTGAGGGTAATTTGGCTCTTCTATGCATATCGTACCTTTGCTTTGAAGGGTTTGATGTTGAAGACGATAATCGCAGCGTGCCTGATTACATCCCATCGGGATATTATGGATTCATGGACTATGCGTATGCATACTGGGCTCGTCACCTGGATGCATTCTTGCGTGGAAAGGAATCAAAAGACGCCCTAAACGAGATATCTGAAGCAGCGGAAGTTTTCATCGACATGTACTGGGCGCAGCCCCGGACCAAGTCGGTACCCCCGAAATCATTCTTAGCAAGATGGGAGGCGCTCTCGAGCAATCGCAATTTTAACAAGCTCACTATTGCTGCTCATCTCGCACAGAAACAGCTTATTGCCTCAACCGCTCACTCTTCGGATCTTCAAGTGCTCAAGCTTCACCACGCATTAAACAAAGTGCGTGAGCACCTTGAGTTGGAAAACGCTTCAGCGAATGGGGCGACGAAGTTGCAAGCAATGTACGGCGAGAATATCTTCAAATGTCCAAGGGTCAACTGTATACGATTCTACGGCGGCTTCGCATCACAACAAGAGCGGGACGACCACATAAAGAAGCACGAACGGTCCTTTTTTTGCTCTTTCCCGGGCTGTGCAATGGCCACGCTAGGTTGTAGCACACCGAGGGAGCTCCACAAGCACGAGACGGAATTCCACAAGACATTTGATTACGATGACGAAGAAGCAGAGTATCCCGAGTTGCCATCGCAGAAGGTGTCCTTTGATTGCAAAGAGTGCGATGCTAAGTTCACTCGTAAGCAAAACCTTCAGATTCATATGCGGAGTCGCCATGCGGAGAGTGGAAGCAAGCCAGCAGCCCATGTCTGCTCGACGTGTAGCAAGAGCTTTGTGAGGAAGAATGATCTTACTCGACACGTGACAACTACACACGACGATGCAAAGTCATTTGTGTGTGGCGGCAAGCTCGGTGACGGGTCTGGTTGGGGGTGTGGGCGTGTTTACAACCGTGGTGATATGCTGAAAAGGCATTGGAAAAGTACAAAGGGCAAGGTGTGCATCGTGCAGAAACAGAATGAGGAAGATGCCGACAATGCCAGCTTGAGTGCCTCATTGCAGCCCTCGGCCGCATCTACACCTCAGCCCTAAATGGGTGTGATGTAGCACATTTGTACACATGAGCTCGAGGCATAACATTGGTACGAAGGGTTCCGCAATTGACACGTTAGATTAGGCATTCGGGAAGAATTTCTCAAATTGGATGGGTTTGGATATGTGAATATCACAGATAGCGTTCGAACAAAACAAGGTTCGTGTCGCTCTATGGTTAATGCCGTTTTGCTTCCTTCTCCTTCTCCCTCTTCTTCTCTTCAATCAATGCATCCAGCCGCCAGAACGAAGTGATTCCCTCCACAAGGCAGGTGCCTACCCATTTCCACCATACTCCGTCCAAAAAGGTACATCCATGCTTGGCCAATCTCATCACCATGATAACAGCCTCAACTGAATGAATCGGAAGCATCATCATAAAGATCAGCCAGCCGTACCGAGCTACAAAGTTCGCAAACGATGGCACCATAAATAGAGCGTAATCGTAAATGGGCGAGCCAGGCTGCCAGTTCGCTGCACGAGGCAACAAAAGAAAGGCCAGCAGACACTGCGTAAAGTTCCACAGATGAGCCGGCCGTGTATATGCAGGGACAAACCGTGTAATGGAGATGTCGCTCCGGCCCAGAGTCTCCAAAGCGTCCTTGTCCATCTTTGCCATACGCTCGCGAGACTCACGCAGGGTCGTCATGGGCGGATCCAACCCTATAACAGCTTGTTGGCCACCGCAGCTGAAGACCATCTTGTCCAAGTCGATATCGATCATTTTCGCGCTGCGGCTCTGGAACATGGATCGTGAAGCATAAGCTTCGACGTATCGGCGGATCTGCGGTCGTAATCAGGAACTGGAGGGCACTCGACAAGAGACCTAGAGACGGCACGTACAGAGTCGTGGTGCTCGGTGTTCATATGTTTGACGATGCGCTGCCTGGTGGCTTCATCCGTAGCTTCCTTGGTCGCCATTATGGGCGAATTAGCGGCCGGGCTATGGGCTAGAGATGCAATTGCTCTATCGTGGGTGTTCAGCGGGCGGAGATGTGATCGTAGATTGCCCATCTCTGATCTGCAGTGACCCGGCGCTCTTCGGCCCGGTCATCGCGCGGAAGGTCATGCCGCGCCCCGCGATTGGTAGCGACGAACCAGACAACGTTTCTCGCTACCACAAAACCGCCGTCTAGCGAGCTCCCATATTGCGTTCTACAATTTTGTTTTTCTTCAGAATGAGAACATGGTGTATGTTCTGTGTAACGTTTGCCGCTTATGCTACACGGAACGGCAAAATCCACATCCGGTCAGCCGATGAGAAAGGCTGCCGATCATATTCGGACTGACGCGTTGCCATTGACATCAGGTCCAAGGAGTATGCGGCACAGTTGGCGGGGAAAAAGTTGGAACATACGCAATGGACAGGACACCCCAGTCGAGACATTCTAGGCCCCAAGACGATGGTCGCAAAGTGTGCGCAGCTGTCAGCTAGGACGATGCACGCAGGGATGGCGTCAAGTTTTTGGACGTGTTGGAACTGGTCTCGCAGTGGGGTGAGTGTAGGCGCCACATGGTGCGTCAGACTGCATGCAAAGGTGGGCCAGGTGCGGCAGGGGTAGCAAGTACCTGGGAGCCTTCAAACCGGTTCCAGTTGCTCATGCCGCCTTTCTCTTATTAACGAATTGCTCCGTGGTCCTGGGTCGTGAATTGCTATTTTTCCAAGAGTTTTGTTCAGCGTGTCATTTTTATTTTTGTTGCGCAAATACATAACATACAACCAGCAAATCCCTACCAAGGACCCCAACTACACTTTTTTTCTGAAAACCAAAGTATCACACCATGGCGGACACAGTCGAGGAGAGCAAGCAATCCATTTCTGGAGAGGGACAGGCTGATGCCAATGCTTCTGTAGGAGCAAAGGGCAGTGCGGAATCATCGAGTAAGAAAACCGAAAGGAAGACGCCGAAGAAGCTGGGCGGAAAGAAGCCTCAACAGCAGCCCACTCCTGACGCCACTCCTGCCCCTGATAGCGATGGCGAAGGGAACGCTGAGCAAGAGGACGCAGAATCAAAGAAGCAAACCAACGGCGGCGACGCCGACGACTCGGACGAACCCCAACAAGAAAAGTCAAAGTCGCAATCGAGGCGCCGCCAGTCTCGAGGCCGCGGACGACGAGGCGTGGAATCTGGCGCCGAGTCTGATGCCCGATCAGATGTCTCGCAATCCGGAGGCCGTCGTAACCGCCAGCGCCAGAAGAAGGGCGGAAAGGGAGGCGGCCCACTGGACGACATTACCGAGAACGTGCCTGGAGGCGAGCTTGTTGGCGGAGCTGGCGACATGGTCCAAAACACTGCTGGAAAGGCCGTTGGCTCCGTCGGCGATACAGCTGGCAAGGCTCTCGGTGGCCTGACTGGCGGCGGCAAAGAAGATGACGGCGGCAAAGACGGCGGTGAGCAGCTTAGGTTGCGCCTGGAACTCAATCTCGACATTGAGATTCAGCTCAAGGCCAAGATTCACGGTGATCTTACCCTTGGATTGCTGTAAGTGAAATTGTATTTTTGGTGAGATTATCTTATGCTAACGATGAACTATAGTAACTAAAAGATCTTGGGCACGACGACAAAGACTTAATGCACGGCATGTTATTGACCTGTTAGTAATTGGAACCATTTGGAAGGCGTTTATATGAACTGGGAGTTTTGCATCCAAAGTGCCCCTCCCCCTTTGTTAACCTACTCGCAGAGTGTATGCGAGTAGTGGCCTACATAGGAATTGCAAATTACATGTATATCCACACGTATTTTGGCTAGCTTAGTTAACTGGAGAGTTTTGTTTGCAGCGGTATACCAAAGTTGTTAGTGTCCGCGTAGTTAGGTAGAGACAGAGACAGAGACAGAACTATTGCAATGTTATTTTTCTCCACACCAAAGTCATAAATCTCGCGTGATGCTCTCGCCATACCTCTCGCCATGTGTCTCGCTACACTTGTAATCGTGAGACAGCGACAAGGAAGGAATCGTACACTTGACTGCACCGTGACGTCATAGCTGTAATCCATACCAAGACGCGACCTGCGGACCCCTCCAAAAAAAGTAAATCAAAGCCAAAGAACGCGTGGAAATGGCAAAATGATAAACACTATTACATCATATCTGCTCCAAAAGGGCAAACAAACCGCTCTCCCAAAAAAAAAGGTCCAGGTGCATGTTTGACGGGTTACAAGGGCAAGGAAGAAAGCCATGGGTTTTCTTCCGTTCTAGATCTACCAAACAAAAGAGAAGAGAGAGAGCGACCGAAGCTCCCCCTTCCCCCCCTAGCACTAGCCCATATGTACGTTTGCGCGTCGTCGGACTAGGATAAAATTGACATGAACCGATGCCAAAACCAACCCAGTAAAAGAGCTTCACAAGCGCAAGGTTAAAGGATAACACGTATCCATTATCGTCTCTTTCCGCATAAAACGGCATTATCCGCACAAATGATGCGGGAAGGCTGAATGGGAGAGGGCTGGCCTGTGGTGTCATGAAAGTGGGTACCATACCAAGGCGCGCCCACCTTTATTCCCGCTCTTTTGACATTGACGTCAGCACCGTTTGTTGCTGTGGGGAAGGAGCAAGGGTGGAAGCTTGCTTGGGTTTTTTTGTGGGCTAGAGAGAGAGAGTAGCTTGCGTGGGTCGGGTTGATGGGGATGAATTCTTGTTTTTTGGGTGGTTGCGGAAAGCAGGCTTGGTGGGTGGAAGGGGTGGTGCCAGGGCAGGGCCTTGCGTGTGGTGGATTGCGCTGATGCATGGGGGGCGGCGGGGTGGGTTTTAGGCTGACCTTGCTGGCCTGGCTGAGCTGGACCCGGTTGGTAGTGTATTGCTCTGGTCTGCTCTCTCACTCTTCTCTTTCCACTACTCTATTCTACTTACTACCTTGGAACTTTTGTTTGACTTGAATTCCTAATTCCCTAACCCCCCCACCCACATCCGCCAATTCCCCTCCTCCCCTACTGTCCCATAAGGATCTGATTTCTTCGTTTCCCCTTCCTTTTACGGGATACTATACAACAACCACACACCTAAACACCCAACCTACCATTGCATGATCGCGCGTCTCCCGCCCGACATGGCCGACAAGAACCAGAACGACTACTCGGACTCTGAGCCGCACGAGCGCTCGACCATGGCCCAGCAAAAAGCCATCAACAAAAAGAAGCAAGAGCGACGCGAAGCCGGTCTCCAATCCGCCCGCTCGCGCTCCTCATCGCGCCGTGCCCGCCGCGCCCGCCTCGAGGAAGACAAGAAGAACGGAAAGTACATGCACACGACGCCGCTCGAGGTGCTCGAGGAGGCCGATGCAAACGGTGACCTGCAGAAGATGGGCATGTTTGAGCGTATCGGGCCCGACAGCACGTCCATGGATGGTCCTGTTACGTATGCGCGTGCGATGCGTGGTGAGATTCCTATGCGTGGCACGAATCCCAATGAGCCGTTTCGCATGGAGCCGGAGAAGGGCGGGAGTGAGTTGAAGGATCAGGATGGATTGAAGTTGACGCTTGAGGCAAATCTGGAGATTGAGATTGAGCTCAAGGCGAGTATTCGGGGGGATTTGACGTTGAGTTTGTAGTAAGTTCCTTTCCCCTGTTTCCTTCTCTTTCTTGCCTTTTTTTTCCTCATATACCCTTGTTCTTTATCACATATACCCTTTTTTTTCTTTTTGCTTTCTCCCTTTCAGTTCTACACTTTTCGCTTCTCGTTCCTCCTCTTTTTTTTGTTCGCTTACATGGAGAGCCAATATACATGCCATGTATACGGACTTGCACGAAAGAGCAACAAAAGAAGAAGAAGAGAGAGAAAAAGCGAGGGAAGCGGTCTTTCTCACCACGCACACACACGCATCCACAAAGCATTTGGGCAAAGACAAGATGCTAATTGGCCTCTTTCAACAGCCAATAACATAATTGCCTCTTTTTGTGTTTCCCCCGCTTGCGGAGTTGTGTCGAGAAACGTCTGTTGCCTCTCTCTCTTTTCTCTCTTCATCGTGGCAGCCAGTCTTTGAGCGAATGGTGTTTTGCGGCTTCCTCTCTACCACCACCTATCTCTTCTTCACCGCATTTCTTACTCTTTTTTGAATTCCTTTTTCCAAACATGCCAGCGGTTCTGGCCTGCAATAGTAACTGAACTTAACAGTGAATAGTGCTTGAATTTCGAGAAATCCTACAATCGGCATTCAATCAGCGTTTTTGGATTTTTTTCTTGAGAGCCATATTACTTTTCTTTTCCCAAACAAACGAAACTGGGAAAAAGATTTTATGAGACGATTGCGGCGGATTCACGACCCTTTACTACACCTAGGGGAGGCGTATATGAGAGGGGTGATTGCCGCCTTTATGAAGATGAGAAGAAGAAGAAGAAGAAGAGGAGGAGGAGTGGAATATAAAGAAACTTGCACTTTGATCTGAGCGTTTGAGGAGTTTACTACTAGGGAAATCATTTTTGTCTTTCTGGGGGCTATCATATAGCATTTGTGGAAAGAAGAGAGAAATATCGATATAATGATTACATGTGACGATGGCTCCTTTTGTTGTTTCTCGAGTCGTCTGATTCTGTTTCCGGTATCAAGGTTTGTTTGTTTGTCGTTTCCTCGATAAAGAATGGGCGTGTAGGTTGAGTGATGTTGCAGAGTCGAACATATTGACAGGGATGCAGTTTGGTAAGGACCGAGACGGCGACATTGCTTTGGCCATGGCCAGGGGGGAAGAAAGGGATGATCTTTTTCAAGGGTGGAGTTGAAGCAAGTCTGGTGTAGGCACGGATATGCACAGTAGGGTTGCGGGAGGAAAGTGGGGTGGTGATGGTAGCAAACGGCACGGGACGTGGTATCGACACCAGGAAACAGGGTATGATCACGTGACGTATATACTTATCGTCGCTAGTGATTTGTGCAGCATGACTAGATATTGGCTATAGATTTCTGTTGGACTTGCTGCAAATAAATTAACCAATGATTGAGTAGACATGGATCTGAACTCGTTCAATTGGAGCAGTGTCCTGTTCAAGCAGAAACCTTGTATCGAGTACTTTTGTCAACTTCCAATGAAGAGCGTTGAGTGTCATACTCGCTCTAGCGGTACTAGACTAAAAAGGCAATGTGGGATGAGCACGTTAGTCCGTTGCTTATTCGCAATGCCACCTGTCAATGTGAGAGTCGAGTTCTCGCTAATTGATCAGGCTAACAGCGGGGAGCTGAGTGGAATAGAGTTCGCATGCGCTCGTGTGATAACGAGTAGCTTGGCAGGAACTCTGCATCTCATTTGAGCTTGGACTACAACACGATTGGTGCAGAAGTTGGGGTAAGGCGGATGCAGATGGGAAAGTATTGAGCTAGTATGTGATACTGCACATGTGTAGCATCTTGCAATGCACAGATGCATGCCGTCATGTATAAACTTTATCGGCACGTGCAGGCATGTTGAAAAGGGAGTGGATCGATGTGAATAGACGCATACGTACTCTTCCATCGGATGGCCAAAAACAGATGGAGCGAGCAAAGGGGAGGTGAAAAGGGAAAGAGGAGGGGTGTGGGTGGATCTGCATGGATGTGAATAGATGTAGATGGAAGGCGAGTCAGGAGGGAGGAGATCGTGGATGTGGAAGGTGAGGCGTTGATGGGCAAGGGCAAGGGATGCAAGAGGGCAGGAACGGTGGGTATCAGCAGCGCCAGCACAGAGAGAGGTCTGGATGCTCGGGCAAAAAAGCACGTGAAGATGGTACTTAGTCCGTAGATGATGAGGGCGCAGTGACAGACAAGAGGTGACAAGTGCCAGTGCCAGTGCCAGTGCACGACGCGGGTCGGGGAGAGGCCAAAAGGTTCCGAAAGTGACAGGGCCGGGCAAGGGCACCGGTTGGATGGGAGGGAGGGAAGGGAAGCAGTTGGGATGGGGAGGCCCAGGCCAACCTTGCGCGGGGCAGGCGGAAGAGACAGCTCGGTCGGCGTGGGTTCGGAGGGGAGTGGATGACGAGTGTTTTCGGATTACGAGGAGTTGGAGATTGCAATACCAAGACGGCCACTGCTGGACAAGTCGACACCGAGTCAGGCCGCTGCTGTCCGTACGAAGTGTGCTAGCATGCACCGTCTACCAAGGTACGGACGTAGCAGTACAAGTATAGCACCTTTCTTACATGTATGCCCGTAAGCATGGCCCGATAGTTATCAAACGTGGGCCGAGGCTAGATAGCACACGGTTTGTTGTCCAGCTACTAAGTTCATGTATGTGTGTACGTACTCTACTGTCTCTAAGTACTCCACGTCCTACTAGATGCATCCATAATGGAGGGAGGGGTGGAGGCCCGCCGATCGCTCGGAAATATGGCTGCAGATCAGTGCAGCACTCGATACACACACATGCAAGACGTCTTTTTTTTTTCTCCGACTGCCATGTCCAAGACTCTCGACACGCCGCTTTCTTGGATAGTACGCGGCTTGCACAGGTCCGGCTTCTTTTCGACCGTCAGCTTAAAAAGCCTCGGTCCGGCGAGCGTTGCCCCACCATGGACGTAAGTATACTTAGTATGTAAGTACGTTGTTCATGTATCAGTGTCCTTGTCACTATCCTTGCCCGTGACCCTGTCGGCGGGGAACAGGCCATGCAAACTGACGACTCGAACTCGGGTGATGCAGCAACGCATAGCATAGTTGAAGCTTGCAGCACATCGAAGCTTATTATCAGCCTGTTGGAGGTGTTGGGGTAGCCCATTTCGGCCAATCCCACGCCTGTCCTCGACACACACAGCCTCTACCACTGCCTACAAACACCCAGGGGCAGGGACGTGTTGCGGCCCGCAAGGCCCGACCGTATTGTGTCCTATCCTCGTGTTTGACAGCCATCCAAGGGGCAGTGCTCACACGTGTGGTTAGCTAATCATAGCATCAGCAGGTGCCACGGGTGCGGTGGTGAGCAGAGGGGGGGTAAGAATACGTGCAGCGTGTCCATATCCTACCATGCATGTATGTAGTAGCAAGTATGTAGGAATATACAAGTAAGTATGCATCCAAGCCATGGATGGGCGGCCTAATGTGGAGAGAATGGGCTATCGGGGGCGGAAGCTAAGCACTCGGTACGCGCACAAGTGGATTGGATGGCCGAGCGAGACCCTGCCTTGCCTGCCTCTTTGCCCAAGCGACTGCGACTCTCTCCCCGCCGAATCCACATACACACACTCACACACGCCCACACTCATCTCTCGCCCTCCCAAACACGCGGGCACCACTCAACACCCACCCATCTACTGCATCCTCCCTCTCCCAATAGCCCCTTGGGCTCCTATCCACCCCCCACCCTGTTCCCCACCCTCGCACACGCCCCCGTCTTCTGCTCGGCACACGCGCGCCTCCAATGTCCCAACTGTGCCTGGGGCTTGTCGTCACGCCCGCATCCACGTCGTCGTACAGGCCATTGTCTGCGCACACCCGTGTCGGTTGAGCGCCCTGCCTCTGCGTCCCCACCATATCCACCATGCCCGCCACAGGAGGAGGACGCGCTGCCCACCCCCCGCCTTCGACGATGCATTCCTCGCGCAGAGAGAGTAGTGCCATGGCCCCTTCAACCCAGCGCCCGGGCATCAAGACACGCGCCTACTCGGCTCCCAACGTGCCCAAGTGCGATAGTGACGTTAGCACCGACTCTCCACGCACAGACGACGACCAAGAAGGCGAGGAGATTGCCGACGATGCCTTTTTCCAGCGATACCACTTCCCCCAACCCGTTCCCATAGCCCAGGAAGAAGAGGCCGGCAGCAGCGCCGAGTCCTCGTCCGACACCGAAGGCCCACTTTCTCCCACTCATGTCAAGGATCGTAGCCAAGCGGGCGACTCCGTCTCGGAGCCATCTACGGGGGTGAGTTGTGATTTTTTTTTCCTCCCTCTCTTTGGTTGTTGTTATTGTTGTTGTTCTACTGTTGTTGTTGTTGTCATGGTGCTAGCGTTTCCACGGCGCAAAAAAAAGAAAAGAGGGAGGAGATCCAAAGTCAGACGAAGAACAACGGAGATTGAGCTTGGGAACAACACAAATGGGAAACCATCAAAAAAATAAGCCTCCCACAAAAAAACTTTAAACTGGCTGACATTGTGATCATCTAGTCCGCCAACAGCGACTCAGCCGCCACCACCATGCAAGACCTCAACATTGCCGTTGTGGGAGTGCGGGGTTCAGGCAAATCTACCTTTGCCCGACGCGCACTCGGCTTGCCCGAAGCTGCATCCGCAGGCAATTGCTCGCGCAGAATGACCATTGATGGCACCATCTATGTAGTCCGCTTGGTCGAAATGACCTTCACCGACGTGCAACTGGGCGAGCGCGGGAACATCAAGTGGCCAGACAGCACCGACGACTTTGCCACGCCTCGTATCCACGCCGCCGTTATCCTCTACGATGTTACAAACCAGGAAAGCCTGGCTAACGTGCCTGAAATGCTCAGTTAGTGCCCGTTCCAACCCGCCCACGAGGTGCCTCCGCTCCTGCGTCGTGCTAACCATGTTCGCAGATACGTTCAACAAGGTCCAACTGCCGTTCATCTTGGTTGCATGCAAATGCGATCAACACCCCGCTCACCGCGAGGTCGATCCATCCGTGGTGGAGCACAAAGCAAAGTCCTTCATTGGAGACGTGAGCGTGTTTCAGACCTCCGAATCGTCGCCGGAGGCGCACCGAGCATGCCTGTCGGTCATCACCCGCGCAGCAATAGCGGCCAAGCGACGTAAGTAATTCATTTCCTTTTTTTCCTTCCCTGACAAGCCCCCCCGTGACGTGTCGAGCGCGTCCCCCCCCCCCCCCATGGCCAGCATTTGTCGTGCCTATGCACAAGGATGCAAGTCATTGACGTACTTCAGCTCCCTCGCAGGCCTCGATGGCGCGGCGCCGGGCCAATTCTTCCGCAGTACAGTCCAAGACCCAAAAGGACCTTTGGAGCCGCAAACACGAGCGTGCTAGCTCGGAAATCTCTCTCAGGTTTCAACGTAAGCCTAGCGAGATCAAAGGCCACCGTTATAAGCCCAGCGACGTCAACAAAACCTTCTTCAACGCCGACGAGTCGCCCGGCTACGACTCGCAGGATTCCGATGATCAAGATTCGGATGCTGGCCAAAGCATCATGTCGGTGAAGCCCTCTGACGAAAATGGCTACACCTTTGAGCAGCTCGTCGACCGACTACTGGCACAGCCAATGTCCAAGAATGACACCAAATTCGTCTCCGTCTTCCTCGCCCTGTACCGGAGGTTCGCCACACCGGGCCAGCTCCTCGAGGCCATTATCAAACGCTTCGAGGCTCTCAATAAGGAAAAGGACCTACCCATGATCCGCATCATTGCTCAACTCCGCTACCTGACCATACTACACCAATGGGTTGCCTACTACCCTGGTGACTTTGCCTACCCCACCACCCGCCGCTTGATTCGACGATTTGCTTCCTCATTGGCCTCGAACCGTGAATTCTCCGTTGCCGCAACCGAAATCCTCCGCGATCTGGAAATGGTCACCGAAGATGACGACACCGACTGGGCCTGCAGCGATCGCCAACGGATGCAGAATGAAAACATACCCGCATTCCACAACAACGTACTTGACGAAGACTCGGACGAAGACGAATTCTCAAGAGCTTTGGGCCACATGTCCATGGACGACTCCTCGCGAAACTCCATAGCCCGAAGTAGTTTGACTGGCGGCGCCCCATCTACAAATGAGTCCATGGGCTCATCACAGACCCTCATCACCCAGGTCGAAAAGAACGAACGTCTTGCCCGACAACTCGAGCCCAACCCTGTCAAACCCCTATCAAAGATACAATGGCACCAGTTCATGAATGAGCCAGAGGATGCCATTGCCAGAGAATTGACCCGCATAGATTGGATCATGTTTTCCTCAGTCCGACCACGAGATCTTGTCCGCCACGTAATCCTCAACAACGACGAAAAGAAGAGATGCAAGAACCTCGAAAACGTTACGCGCATGACCGAACATTTCAACTACATTGCACTACTCGTCACAAACTACATCCTCCTCCGCGACAAGCCCAAACACAGGGCACTAATGATGGAGAAGTGGATGAAGATTGCGCGGCAGCTTCGCAAGCTGAACAACTACAACATGCTGGGTGCTGTCATGGCTGGCATCAAGGGCACAGCTGTTATCCGCCTACATGCAACCAAGGACTTGGTTCCACAGGCCACGACTCAAGATTTTTGGAAATTAGACATTTTGATGAGCCACACCAAATCACACGCCGCATATCGACTGGCATGGGACAATAGCTCAGGAGAACGAATTCCGTACATTCCGCTACTTCGCCGCGATCTCGTATCCGCCTCCGAAGGCAACTCAACATTTATTGGCGACAAGAAGAAGACGGACTCAGCCTTGGCACCACATCCAGGTGTCAGCGTCTTCGAGGCCGCTGGAGGAAAACGCGACAGCCGAGAACCATTGCCAGGGGGAGTTGTTGGCAAGGAGAGGATCAATTGGCGCAAGTTTGAGATTATGGGCGAGGTCATTGTCGGCGTGCAACGCGCCCAGGGCACGCCTTATCCAAACTGGCAAAAGTGCGAAGAAATTCGGACCCTGATCCTCGACGTCAAGATCAACAAGGATGAAGAAGTAAGTAACGCACCCTAGACTGGCGTAGTGTCAGGCAGCTAAGAAATCGCACTAGGAACTTTGGGAACGTAGTGCCCACCTCGAAGCCCAAGGAGCCAATGAAAAGGGTAGAATAGCTCGATGGTTTCGAGAGCGTTAGTGCCTCTTTCTTTCCTATTGTCTGCTTGCAGGCGTGTCACATTTTTTTTTCATTCTTAAACTTGGCGATGAGAGCAGAAAAGCTAAGCCAAGGACTTTTAGCTGGGCGTATATCTTTGCCTTCAATGCCTTTAGCGTTGACGTTGACCCACCCGGCGATAGCGGCAGCAACAGCATCAGGCACCTAACACACACAAACACCTAACCCCTATGCGTGCATGCAACAAGGCATTGAGCCACAGATACCCAGCAGCAGCACCATCTCATCACCGCCATCGCTTGCATACTCTTTCGACAACGACAATGATTGCAAAGACGCCGCGCCGACTACTCTGATTCGTTTGTTTTTTTTCTTTCTGAAAGACATTTGCGCCATCTCCCTCTCTCTATATATCTCACCTGCCATATATACCCATCTCTGTTCCACCTTGCCCTTCCCCCCCCCCTCCGACACTACCAAAAGGTGGGGGTGATTGGGGGGACGGCATTTGTAACGACATGTACCTGTGTTTTTTTTCTTGCTCTTTTTTTTCTACCAAATTACGAAGCATCTTGGTAGCCCTTGGTCTCTTTGTTTTCTTTCCTTTCTCTGTTTTTTTTTGTGGGCAACCCTGCACGATACCTCTCTTTGTCTGTCCTGTCCTGTCTTGTCCGTCCTCTTTGTCTACTTACTTGTCGGTCTCTCGAAAATCTTCCACTTCTTGTCTCTAGATATCCATGGACGTGTTTTCTTTTTTTTGTACGTACTTTTGGATTTCTTTCACCACAAAGTATATCCACATGATAAACCAAATGAGGTCTTTCGTTCATGATGCCTTTTTGCGTGTGCCATGTGTGGACTTTTCTTTATGGTTGGGGTTTCGAGTATGTGTCTGACGTCTACTGGATATCTAGTGAAGAAGTCCTTTTGCCTTGTTTTTCATACTTTGTTGGATAAGGATATACGGAGGTGTGTGTTTTTCTCCATCCCAGGAAGGGACAGAGACTCAAGGGAAAAAATATGTTGGTTGGGATCTACATATAAAAAAAACGGGGGGGGGGGTTTCCATCGGATCAAGCTGGGCAAAACTGGCTTCGTTTCTTTTTACCTTGTTTCTCTCTCGCTCTCGGATTTTCTTCTTGATGAGCAAAGCTACTTTTGAAGTGGCTCGCTTTTTGTTTTGTATCCTGTTAGTGGCTCGATACGATGGTATTGAGGAATCCAATAGTCTCTGTTCATGACCTTGTGCGCTGCTTTTTTTTGCTTGCTGGAATCATGACATGCTTGCTTGAGGGGATATGTTAGACACATGTCATGCCACGACAGCGAGTCACTTGATGGAGAGTAGAAAGAACCAATGCATGGTACATGTATTATTCATCTTGCATATGTAGCCTTATAGTATGCTATGTTGGGGACTCGAACGCCATGATGCATCTATTTGTTCAGCTCCTCAGCCCTCTTCTTCAGCTCCTCCTTGCTCGCGGGCTCGGGCAGGTTCTGGGCAATGACTGGGCCCTATACATACGTATCTTGTTAGCCTCATGAACATATCGCTTGCTCTACCAAGTCCTTGTGAAGCATAGTTTATCGTACCTTTGACTTGAAAGCCTCAGCATGTTGCATATTGCCCGTGTCGTGCATGCCGTGCGACGAAGCCGTCGAGTCCGAAGACTCCTTTGCGATCTTATCGGTGATGCCTGCAGCAAGGTGGAGAGTTAGATTTGCTTTGTGTGTTGACAAAACACTAGGTTAGAGAAGGGAAGACTTACTACCAGGAGCAGACTCTTCAACAGGGTGGTCAGGCATTTTCACTTTTGCTTGTCGGATTTCTTTCCTGCAAGGACTTCTGGGCCGCCAATGTACAAGAACTCGGCTACGTAGGCGTTGACTTTGTCTTGCTCTGTCGTCTCCTCGCTCACGTCGAGCTTCTGGATGTCGGTGGCTAGGGTTGCGGTCTCGGTGTCTGTGGGTTCGGTTTGGCTCTGCAGGTATTGCAGAAGCGCGTTGAAGTTTGGCGGTTGTTTTTGTTGTTGCGAGTCAGATGGAGAGGCCATGGTGGACAAGGGGAATGATGCGGGTTATGTAGGCGGCGAAGTAGCGGGAGCGTGATCGGTGACGTAGGTGTGAGGGAGGGTGAGATAGGAGAGCGGGGAGCTTGCAGGTGCGGTTGCAGTTGCAGTTGCAGTGGTGATGGGCGGAGGGCTCCGTTTGGGTTAGTGCGGGGTAGGTCAGTGGATAGTCTTCTAGTAGTATGTGCTACGTAGGTAGTTGGGGGCCCTTGGAATCAAAGCCTAGAATCCAAGGTGTGACGAGGCAGAGTAAGGCTACAATGATCTAGCTTGGAAGACTAGAATGTACTCGCCCCACGTGCCTAGTTCTTCCGAACTAGGCCCTACCCAGCTCAACGTCAACCACCAGCTCAACGTCAATTTTGCTACCCCCCACCACT